>NC_056432.1:46666447-46966447 GCF_018296145.1 Oncorhynchus tshawytscha
GCGGGGGAGCTGGAGTCTCTGTTAACCCACATCAGAGACCTGCTACCAGACCTGGGAGAGGGATTTCTACTGGCCTGTCTCCACCAGTACAACTATAGCTCTGAATTGGTCATTAACTACATCCTAGAGGACAGACTACACCCTGACCTGGACAAACTGGATAGAGCCATGCCCAGGTATGGAGAGGGGTGTCTGTGTGTAGACAAACAAAGATACACAAGCTGAGTCGTGCTGCGCTGGCCTGGTTACGCATCCACCATAGTTGTGGGAACTGTGCTGGAAATAACAATGTGAATGGAAAATGACAGAGCCAGCACCGGTTGGGTAGTCTGAAAAAGGTATTAATGGTGATGTTCGCCTCTCTCTCCAGGCCGGTAAAGGAGGAGCTTCCTCCTGTACTCAGCACCAGGTCCAACGTGTTTGACGATGATGAGTTTGATGTCTTCAACAGAGACCAGGTGGACATGACTCGCGTCTGGAAGGGCCGGAGGTGAGAAACTATCGACTATTTAATTGTGGCCAAGATGATGACTCTGTCACAGACCATTTCCTGTCTTGTCACGCCAAACCACACCCAAAATGTAAAAAATCCCAAGTCATTTTTAGATAAATACCAGGTCAATAGTGAACTGTACAATAAAGCCTGACCTCTGTAACTGTGTGATCTATAATCTTTGTATATCTGTCTGTTGTTTCTCTTCAGGAAAGGAGAAAGTGTGCGGGACCTGCTTAATGACAAGCAGCACATAGCAGAGCAGAAGGAACGCTACCTGACCTATGAGACTGTGGTAGATGAGGTCATCGTGACTCCCAGCGAATCAGGAGCCATCGACAATCTGAACGATTATGATGATGAGTATGATGACACATATGACATCAACCAAGTAGGAGCCAATGATCTGGACGGAGACTCCAACCTGCTCAACCGCAGGTAACATACACACCTGTTTACTAATTAAGATTTTAGCTAGTCATTATGCTGATTTAGACTAGAGCCTCCCATCTGAGTTTGGTTGCTCAGTCTCAAGGTTTCTTCCCTCTTGCCAAGGTGCTACTGCTTGCCTTTGAGATCGAGCTCTGGTTAATGAAAACACTTTGACAACTCTTGTACCACATTTATGTAAAAAGGGCTTTATGAATACTCTTTATTTATTGACACATCCTCTCTCTCCCTTCCACAGGCCGTTCACCATCCCTCAGGTCCTACGGCAGGGAGGCAGACCACAGATGCAGGAGGAGAACATAGAGGAGGAAGAGGACGAGAAGGTAGGTTGTATAGAAATGGATTGTACTGTATAGAACAGTGGTCACCGACCGGTCGATCTTCAAAGCATTCCTAGTCGAGCACCAAACATTTCTGTAGAAAAGCCTACGATAAAGGCTTGCGCTCATTCATTTTTTATTCGTGTTGTGGTGTTGGTAGTAGGTGAATTTGATTCAGAAGCCCTGCACACTGGGTTGGCAAAGTGTTCCTATTTTGAACCATTTAATTTGTCTGAAAAGACAAACTCCACCTACCCGGCGGACTGGGAGATCTGGAAGCATACAGCTTCCACGACCCCAGCAAACATTTAAAACAATGCCCAGAGAGACTGTCAAAGAACACAGCAAAGAGCTGCTATTTGTTTTGTGTTGGTTCATGTCTTAGGTTTTTATTCAGCACTGTCAACACTGTTTTTATTTAACACTATTACAAAACATAAAACACGCTTATCCCTACTTCCACTTGCGCTGAAGCTGCAATGATTAGCCCTGTGTTTTTATTATTTATTAGCAGCTCGTCATGTCTTTTTTTAATATTGAGGAGTATTTCACTTTCTCTGGTCATAGAAAAAACATGAATTTGTGCATGAGGCAGATGCGGTTTCAAGTTTCGCCATCAGGTGGAAGACTGTCCATCTCTCTAGTCAATCTTACCGGAAGAAAGGAAGGAGAGAGCAGGGACTGTGAAAGGCAGACCCTCTGCTGCTTTCTCACTTCCTCCACTGAGACTAATGCCAAAACTAAAACAACTGGAAACTCTGAAATCTCAGACTTCTGACGTCAGGATGGGAACTCAATTTAAAAAATAAAAAATAATAATAATACATGATTATAGTAAAAATAACAGACTTGGAAAAAAATCAAAAAATCTGAGCGGTAGAGCTCGGTTTGCTTTTTGACTGCAAATGTGATCTTCACTCAGAAAAGGTTGGTGACCACTGTCGTGACGTGGACTTTTCATTAATGTGATGACTGTTATATCAAATCAATTCTGTGTAGTTATTATTACTTGATTAAACTAATCATGTAACATTAATTAAGAAGTTGGGGCACCACAGGAAAATGTAACTATTTCCAGATATTTTCAAAGCTTATCGATTGGTCACGTATTAATATATTATTACCTCATCAGTCATTCTGAACGTCGTAATTTCTTGTAGTCTGCACGAACCCTACTTTATTGATGAATCAGCGATACACAAATTGGCTCATTTATTTACTAACTAATTAAACAATTACAGAATACACACTAATATTATACAATAAATAGTCTCTAGAAGACTATCAAAACAGGACATTTTGGTTATAACACGGTGGGGAATTCAGAGGGGGGGGGACAAAGGAGTTACTCTATTGGACATTGAGAAGCTTCGCTCACGAAAATACAAAATCTTAAGCACTGATAGCCGTTCATTTGGGGAAAAAAAGAGAATGCAATTTATATATTTACGATTGAGCTGTCCTTGAACGTCCAAATCCTTTGGTCACGGAGATGTTGGGTGTATGACTCTGGTTTGGCCACCAGAGATCACCATGTCCTTAGGTAGAGCTCCTGGTCGTGCTGGTGGTAAGATTGGATACTTTGAAGTACGCTGTACAGTAGTTCTCAGTTGATCTTGTTAGAATGCTTCAGAGGTTGTCGGTGTTCTCATCCCTAGGCTACGTCCATAAACTAATTTTTATAAAACTATTTTCTCATTTAGAAGACAAATCTATTTTCTGTCTTTTCAAAAGTATTCTGACACTTAATCATTCATTTTATACAAATTCAGATGCACACCTCTGTAGACAGAGGTACCGTTATGTGGTTCTACCATCTTTCATGTCACAACATTAAAAATAACCCTCATGTTGAATTTGTTTTGTTCTCCACTGACCATTTCCACATTCTCAAATTGAAATATTGTTTAATTCTCCAATTTGGGGGAGGTAGTAGAACAAAGGACCGTCTCCTGCCAAAATTCGTAATGTCTTTCCCTCCATACTGCTTGGCAAGGGAAGGTATTTACAACCATCATAAAACTGGCCAACAGCCCCAGGAGAGGGCACCCTGATCTCCATTTCAGGACTGGCAAGTCATGACAACTTGTATAGAACAATGCTGGTTCACACGAACCGCTATGGACTTCTCTGTGATGTAAGTTAATAGCAATACCTGCCACTTTCTTCAAATACCACCCTTGATTCCTGTTCTTTATTATTCTAACTATACGGTTGCTTGCCTTATTATGATCAACAGTATGGGCATGGTAAGTGTTATCTATTTATTGTATGGCGCTGTTTAAAATCTTGCCCACAAGATTACTAGCTACCTAAGGCTGTCTATGTACCATGTCTTGATATCCAGATGATTTATATTAGGTTTGACAAAGTTGAACCAGTGGCTATGCTGTAGTGTTATTCTTATATCTAGGTTAAGCTGTTTAGATGGATCAGTATGTGTTGTATCATTAATGTTGTATCATATGTGTTGTATCCTTCTCAGGAAGACGCTGTGAAGAGAGACCAGTTTGTTCAGGACCCAGCTCTGCTAAGAGAGAGGGCAGAGGCCAGGAGAGCTACCATGCAACACAGGAAGGGGTACGGAGACACACTAAGTTCTGCTACATGTCTTACAATGTAAGACATCCTAAATTGAGGTTAGCTTATGAGAAATGTGTGCATTTCCCATTTGAACCCCTCTCCGCCTCCTCCTAGGTACCGTCCGGAGCCTGCCAGAGAGAGAGATGTGGTGGGTAAACCTAAAGGCCAGGGCCAGTCAACAGAGACCCTTCTGGACCGACGCAAGAAGGAGGCCCACAAGAGCAGGGGAGCCAACCACAACCGCAGGGCTATGTCCGACCGCAAGAGGAACAAAGGAATGATCCCCTCCTGATAGGTGTTGCCATGGAGACAACCAACTGACCTAGTGGACAAGACGGGACGACGTGGAAAGGACGTGGAAAGGAAGGAGAGAGAAAGATCATCTGGGCTCAAAGGTCATGAGCCCTGATTGATGTCCCCTCCCAGAATCCTCTTCATCAGTCAGATTCTTTCTACCAGGATTCACCGACCAGGCCATTTTTATAGGCCTTTTTCTGTTCTCTTTTAGCAAAGACATTCTAGTTTTCCATTTTCTATCGCAAAGGGACACCAATGATTAGTTCCATAACAGAACTTTGGTTGCCAAGTGGCCTGTTGGTGGAATGTTTAGAGACACATTTGAATGGTTTAGTTTCAGTTGTTTAGTCCAATATTGTAGATTGATTCAGTTAAACCAAAGTGCTGACTGAATGACAAGAGATTTATTTTTGCCATGTAACAAATCCATTTATTAAGATTTGGAGTGATGGAATCATTAGCTTTGACATGGTCATCAAATGAACAAGGAACATATGAGTAAAATGAGAGCGAGGAGACTCCAATAGGACGAGAGAACCAGTGCGACCGGCCTGACTGTCAGACTGAAACCACTGTCTGCTGGATCTAGAAGAACAATGAATGTCAGTTAAATACAGGACTAGACATCAAAATGACAGGCAGGCCAGGACCAGGGGTGGCAGTGTGTGTGTGCAATGTCTGAACGAAGTAAGAGTGTCTGTGGTAGTTAATATCTCCTCACCCAGCCAATCCCCCCCACCCACCATGGTTCAGCCTCAACCCAAAAAGTGAGCTGCTATAACAACAGTTGTGTGTGTGTGTGTGTGTGTGTGTGTTTGGAAGTGCAGCCTAAGAGGCCGAATGTCCCTCAGACAGACATCGAACAGCTTCTAGAGGCTTCTGACTCGCCATGCACAACTACTTTATAACAAGAGAATCCTATAGAAAGATCTATAAGAGCATTTTTGTACAAAAAAAAAATACAATTTGCTTTTTGAAGTTCTCTTTAAAAACAAACAAAATAATAAATACATTTAATACTGTGGTTAGAGCTTTTCCAATGGAGTATTTCTGTGGGAACTGAACGTTGACTTTAAAGTGTTCTAGTGGCAACATAATACCATAGGATGGTGAAAGATGGAAACTGCAGCTATATTTCTCTAGTGATTAGCTGATGTGAATACTCTAAATGCTTCTTACCATTTCCCTATAAGGTGTTGCTAGATTTAAAATGTAATTTATTTAACCTTTTATCTATAGGCAAGTCAGATAAGAAAAATTCTTATTTACAATGATGGGATGTGGTTGAGTGAAAGTGGTTGAAGTGTGATTACAAGTGACTCCATTTGACCTTTCCATACTATACACATTGGTCAGCCAAGGTAAAGTCTTTTTCAGTTCTACAAGGTCACTGGTTTATAATAAAATAATTTAAGGACTGCAAAGGATTAATATAACATAAGTACTGTCAAGTAGTACACTAAGTGCGGCTGTGTTTGTAACATGCTGTGTCTGTCTCTGTACAGCTACTCTGGTTATCTGGTATTTACCTCACAGAGCAGTCTCTCTACAGAGTTTAACAAATGTAGGGGTAACAATTTAATTCTTACCCCTACATAATTAATCCCTGCCCTTATTCATATTAATTCAGAATTAACACAAACTTTGAAATTGGACTGAGTACACAATAGTCAATGAAATTAGTCCATCTACACAAATTTAAATGAACTTTTGAGATTATACTGACCCTGTGATATGGTGGAATATGGGCCCCACATGACCAGATGTGTTTTGATGACGGTTAGCAACACACTGTTATCCATGCTTTGTACCATGTTGCATTTAACATCCATGCAAATATACCTAGCTATATCTTATTTTTTCACATTAAAATGCCTTGGACTTAATTCATTTCCCTGTAAAGAACATACATGGAATTCCACCAGATTCACAGAACATTAGAATGCCCTTCTAGAATTCTCCACATGTAAAGACACTTTCACCATGAGGCACCAGTACTCTATCACACATACAGCGAGAGAGAGGTGGGTGGGAGAGAATAGAGTAACGTCATTGTACAGTATGTTATCCTAGGAAGAAAGTACTGTTTGTTTCAACACCGGTACGGTAACATTTGTTTTACAGTACCACATAACTGAAGTTGCTTCAGGATTGGCTGTCCACAAAAGGTCAGAGGTCAACATTGTCCAATAAGAAGGCCAGCTGCTGGGAGAAGCTACCCTGACCACAATCCAGTGCAGGAGGAAGAGGTGAGGTCTGGAACTGCTACTGAAAACTAGTCACGACAGACTACAAGACAACTTGATCCCAATGTTCTGGGCCCAGCTTTTCAGAAGTTATCTGATCGGATTCCGGAATCGGACAGGATTAAAAATTATTACAAAAGTGTAACTGAAAAATGTGATTATGATCCTCCGGATAAGGATTTGGTAATCCAATCTGACCTTTAATCATGTCATTTTTAAAATCATGCCAAAACTCTAAAAGATACTGATTAGGATAGTTTTGATGCCAAAAACTGGGATTATCTTGATCCCCCATTCATGTAGTTCGCTCATCTCTATTACCCTATGACAGTGTAGAAGTGGTACCACAATTTGTCCAGTAGATGGCAAGATTTAGGCCTGTTCAAAACACTGAAAATCCAAATTCTGTGATCTTGACATTGTGTTATCTGGATCAGAATGATCCTGATTTTTTTCTGAAAACTGGCTCAAAAACAGCCAGATTGATCTGAACCTGGATAGCAAAAATGGGGATTACAGAATCGAAATTCTGATACAGATTAAAAGTTTTTAAAAACTGGGCCCTGGTCAGTGGGGTGAGGAGTTGAGCCAAGGCTACCATTAGCTGTCTCTACAGAGGTTACCTGTGGATGGAAGGGAAAGATGACAGTCAAAGGGAATAGCTGATTAACCCGGGTACCAAATACAATCACCAACGCTACATTAGATTTCAAATGTGTTAATTCCATATGGCAAATAAAGTTGCACTTAAGTGTACAGGCAAGTAGAGATCTGACTAAGTATGCTGTGTTTACACAGGGGGCAGGTCTATAACTTACTGAGTATGCTGCGTTTACACAGAGGACAGGTGTGCTGCAGGAGCAACCACGGATCCACACAGTCCCTGTGGAACTCATGGAGGCAGGGCAGCACGCGAAGACACTGCAACACAGTCACACACCACCAGGTGAGTTAGCATACTACTAACAATCTTGTGTCTAAAAGTAGAATTTACAGAATTTCTATGTGTTATACATCTTACTTTCTATGTAACATATGACATGTTTGTGTGTGTTTCTGAGTTGTTCCAGAGGACTATACTACAAAGCAGGATCAACGCGTTAACGGCAGCTAACAACAAAAAACAAAGAGCCTGAAATAACTGTTGATTTTCTGGTTCATTAATGCTGGAATCACTAAAGCAGTAATTTGGACTGCTAATATATATTTTTAAATATGCCCCCTTCATCTTTGACTTTTCCTAAATAAGTCTTTAAAACACACTGTCGCTGTTAGAATCTTAATATCACAAACAAAAATGTCAAAATGATACATACACTATATCAGTCCATCGAATCCAAACAGTCTTATCAGTCTACTCTGGCCTTTTTGGAGTACACAGTGAGGGCGTGCACATTTTACAATGGCAAGAAGACCAAGATGAATAGATGCACATGCTGCGTTAGCGTTACTACAATTAGCGTTACTACAGCGTCACTACAATCTGAATGAAATCGACACAGAAATGACATCTCTGATGATTATTCTTCTTGATTCTGAGCCTCAGCCTAAACCTCCAAGGCCTAAGTGCAAAAAAGCCAGACCGGTGCGCACTGAGCAGGTGCCCGCGCCACCAACAAATTAAAATGACAGGAGAGAGGAAGGGACAGCACCGCGTGGATAGAACAAGCCGGTGACAATGCTATGGGACGATTATCAGCACAAAATGTCATCACAAAGAGAGCAGGCCCTACATCTCAAGCAAAAAAGCAGAATAGGCAACACACTCACCAGCTGACAATTGACTATTTTTGACTGCTGTCATATCGACACATTAATTATAATGCAATTATTGCTTTTGTGCCGACTTTCGCTATTTATCAAGAACACTGCTCTTATAATGATGTATAGGATACTGACCGTGCGTCTTGCTGACCGTGAGTCTTGGACGTTGGGGTATTTATTTTATTTTGACGTAATAAAAATAAGCTGTTACCGCATTCCAACACAAGCTTTCCGTTTCATAGTTGTAACTAAGGCACTCCACGAATAAAATTGATTTTACACTTGAATTTGTGTTTTTTTGTTTTTACATATAGCCTACAGTAACAAAATAATGAAAATGCTACTTTATTATTTTACATTTTAATAAAATGGTAATCTAATGTTACCTAAGACCTTCATAAACACAACCAAATTATTATTTTTGCGATAGCATATATGAAATGTATTAATTACACTGTTAGAATGTTGCAGTCAAAATGACTGCTCATTAACTTGAAAGGGGGGGTCCCTCGAGGCCCATCGGTTCTAGTGTTAAGATAATCTTATATATGAGTTTTTTGTTGTCGAGTCAATTTGACCATGCCCAAGTCAAGCTTAGCAGTAAAAAACAACAATGCTATTTAAGAATATTTAGACAAGTTAGCTGGTTAACTCTTTGATCCTGCTTTGTAGTATAACCCTCAGGAGTCAGTCAGTCTGACCTGGTTGTTGTTGAACTGTTCCAGACAGACAGCACAGTTGTCTGTCTCTAGCTGCGCTGGGTCACACCACGGTTTGGGCTGCCGGTACATCCTGGTCTTCAGGGAAGACAGTCTCTTCAGGATGTCCTGTTTTGGTAACTGTAGGAATGATTAAGTCATGAATATTATGGTGGATGTTTCTACATTATTAATTTTAAAGCATCTCATTGAAATACTGTCGTTCAGTGTCTGTTTACTTAAATTTGTTCTAGATTAGTGTGTCTGCTAATTGCTGAATGATTAAAAGAGGAAAATGGTTCAACTCTACCTCCAGGTCGTCATTGAGTTGGTTGTCCTGGTACTGCCATCGAGCCTGAACTATGACCCCTGTACAGAGGATCAGAGCCACCAGTAGGACCGTGTTCCACAGCTGATGCAGGTACTTCTGGAGGACAACACATAACAGGACCGAGCACGAATGTTAACCTACCTCTAAATCATTTGTTTATGTTTGTCACACAACAGAGATATAGGAAAAAGCTATGAGTTGCACTGATCAGTGATTTGTTAGATCTAGCCTGTGAGGAGTTGTAGCGTAAAATTCAGATTATAGTTGGTTGCAACGTCATTTATTATTTATTTTGTTGTCCCTATTCATCTGAATGTATGCCATGGTGTTCACACCTGGACCTGCGAGTTGGTCTCTCCGGTGCAGATGACCCCCTGCCACTCTCCATACAGACCGCCTCTGGAGAGACCGCACGTGGACCACAACGTCAGGGTGGCCCCCTACAATACCACCGGAGAGGAGGTTTTTACACACATCCAAAGTAATAACATGAGCTGGACAGTAGAGTGATACAATGCATAGAAAACTGGAAATGTCCACTGACTATTTTGCTGTTCTCTAAGGTGATAAAGTTTATGGCAAAAAAACATGATCTTACCAAGTTGTCCTGTAGAATAGTCTTGTATGTGATTTTCACAGTAGCATGAAGGCCCCTATGAAATAAACCATAGAGTTAACTCACTCAGTGTCTCTATATTAGTCAGTATGCTATAGTATATTCATACAATCAAAGCTATACTCCCGAGTGGCGCAGCGGTCTAAGGCACCGCATCTCAGTGCTAGAGGCGTCACTACAGACATCCTGGTTAGATTCCAGGCTGAATAACAACTGGCCGTGATTGGGAGTCCCATAGGGCGGCGCACAATTGGCCCATCGTCGTCCGGGTTTGGCCCGGTGTAGGCCGTCATTGTAAATAAGAATTTGTTCTTAACTGACTTGCCTAGTGAAATATATACACAGAGAGGGATCCTTGTGTAGACTAGTATTGTTTAGTTTTCCATCACTGTGGTACCTGAGGAGTGCTCCGATAAGCTTGGTAACATTTTCTGATGTCTGGATGACAATGACTGGCTTAGAGAGGACTTGGGACAGATCCATCTAGAAAGAGAATTACAGGAGAGAATAGTAGTTATCATAGAACAATGATATATGGTCTATCTCTATGGGGGTTATACTGTAAAGCAGTAGTAGAGGAGTGGTTACTCTAACAGCTGACAATTATCGAGCAACATTGGTGTTATGCTCTATAGTGGTGGATACCAACCCTGGTCCAGGAGAGCTACAGGGTGTGCAGGCTTTTGCTCCAGCCCAGCACTAACACAGCCAGTGTGTAAGAAAATGACTTTTACCTCTCTGATAGTGTTCTGATTGAGGGCTAGGATGATGAGTGCAGAAGCCCCCAGGACCAAGGCTCGTTTCATCTAACAAAGAGAGATAGTGGTTATACTTACTTCAGACTTACTTTACCCACACTGATATATTTGCATGTGTTAAAAGTGTGTAAAAAATATTTAAATCATATTTCATGCTGAAACCCTCCTACTATCTATTCACTAAGTTAAAGATTTATATTTAGGTTAACATTTTACAGCATTGCCATTCTATTTTTTAAATTTGAAAATCATCTTTGTTTAATAATTTCATATTAACATGTGATAAGGCCACACAGAGGGCCAGAGATAATTACAGACACCTGTACAAAGTACCCAAAAGGCCCATTAAATGTCATGTGATAGATTACAATGATAAAATCCTGGATTTCAAAAAATCTGGTAGTTCCCTGGTAAATTTCCTTTAATATACCCTCCCTTTGCAACCATAGGTGAAACTCTGTGGTGCTGAAGAACAGATACAACATTCAGACAGTTATTCATCTCTCACTGATCACGGTATAGTTTGTTGTGTGTCACTACTTATTTCACCAAATATACAAATTATTCAACAAAACAGTAGACTGACTGTTCTTCCCATGCCCATGTGAGTGATTCCTCACAAAACCAGGCCAAAAAAAGATTTGGGGGATTATCACTAAATTGAATCCATAAAATCATCCTTTGGAGGAAGGAATGTTGATGTATACAAAACATTAAGAACACCTGCTCTTTCCATGACAGACTGACCAGGTGAAAGCTACTGTATGATCCCTTATTGATGTCACTCGCTAAATCCACTTCAATCAGTGTAGATGAAGGGGAGGAGACAGGTTAAAGAATGATTTTTAAGCAATTTACCAGTAGGCCTATGGTCTCATAAGTCTTCTCAAGTACCCCCTAGAGATAGACCAAGTACACCCAGGGGTCATAGTTGGGAAACACTGAGCATATTATGTTCATATTATGTTCAACAATGTATATATTTTTTAAGTTACCAACTCAAAATTTTATATTTTCAATATTCATGTTTACATTTTTTAAATAAATGAATGTACAAAAATTGTATTTAAATCAAAATACTACTCATATTACAGAACAAGCAGTAAAGCTTAATATGAAATAAAATGTTGCTTTGTAGCACCTACAGATCATGGAGTCTTAAAGGAAGCCTAGGTAATGCCAGAAACTTGGATAAATTATTTTTCAATTATGCTTTTAGATACAAATGTCAAATATATGTCAACAATCCTTCCTTCAAAGAATCATTCTATGGATTACATTTTGCGAAAATCCCCCAAATCATGGTCTTTTTTTGTCTTGTTTCCTCCCTGAACTCACTTTATTGACAACGGCAGCAGCAAAGGATTCCTGGCTGTTCCCAGCAGTGGAAGCTTTGCTCTCCTCCACTTTGACAGGCACCACACCTATCCAGGGCTCCTGGTCTTTGGCTTGGACACCCCCACCTTCATCCCGGCTCACCTGCGGCTCCTCATCCTGCACCTGAACAATGGCAATTGGAAACACTGGGGTCGTTATATGATTGTTACTGGGTAATATCATAGACTTATCCTATGCAGACATTGCATGCTTGATGATTCAACATGCAATGGTGAAAATAACACATTTTAAGCTATTGCTAGACAATATAGAGTACTGTATATATGCACTGTATATGTTATTTTCTCAGTAACTAATGTTTATATCCATATCATGTTGCACACACAAATCCAGTGGTTTTACATAGCAGAGCCTAGCTAGCTGTAACATCACTCACTAATATGAGGTCCCCTTCGAGATCATGCTCTTGTTGTTGATTGTGTTTTTTGGGTACGCTGCTGCTTTCCCAGTTCGCTTCGAGCACCTCGCCTTGTAGAACGGTGCTGACATCTGGACGTTCTCTCAGCAGAACCTCGACCAAGGCGACCTGAGCGCCCGTAACTAGCAGACACGACAAGAACGAAGGAGCCGAGACAAGAAACACCACGGTAAAATAGCAGCAGCTTGCAGACATGGCCGAAGAAACGCGTAAATTAAAAATATTATAAAATAAATAATCTTATCAACTGTCAACGATTATTTTACAGAACCAACTAAGTTACTGTACTTTTTGGCTTGGACCCCAAAAATGTAAGCAAGAACACTACTTCCTGTAGAACAGGAAGCTGAGATGTGAGTTAACGTTTGCTTGCAAATCTGCCATCTACTGGGAAATTTAGAAAATGCTTGTTTTAGTGAATATATAACAATAATAAAAAAGTTGTGTATTGTGCTTGTTTCCAGGCCCAAATGCAAGGTGTGGACTGATACTGCATGGTGTGTAGCTGTTAATGTTTATTTTTTTGATGCAAACCCAAGTTTTATTGTGTTGCATAAAAACAACTTGTGTTGGTATGTTTTATTGTTATTTTTGAATGAACCCACTGCGAAATGTGCTGGATCAGGTTGGGATACTGGCCCTTTAAATGGGCGTGTCCTCTCGTGTTTACGCTTTTAGAGTTTCTAAACCCAGAGACGCAAATTCGCAAGACTTCCGGGAACGGTTGAGAAACAGACCAGTCTGGGGTTTGGGGTTTGAGAAGTCAATGATATAAATTAAATATTATTCCTTAGCTGGTAATTTTCTCAAAATCTAAAGATACAACCTAGATTAGATCCGATGTCTTAAGTAGTTGGGCATGTTAGTACTCCAAGCTCGTGAAAGTGACAAACTGAAACGTTTTCATTTTCGTCAAAAACAACGTTATATCGACGGAGTGCCGTTGATTTGACGGCCTGCACATGCGTAGTTCGGCACGAGACGACCGTTGTTGACCATGGCCTGTTTCTACGCATGAGTTTAGTGAGCCAACGTCGCCTACAAGTGTGCTCTGGGATTTATACTGAAGAAGCAGTTTTAGCCTATCTCCACAGTGTACTGTCTTTGATACGGTCATTGCTTTTTACGACTTGACTGACAGGGATGAAGAGGATAACATTGCCCTCGTAGAACAGCTTCACACAGTGGGATCAGTCCAGCGACGAGGGCAGAAAAGTGCGTGGCATCCTCTTCGGGTCTTCAACTGCCATTAACGGAATAAAAACTGCCATTGTATCTTGTTTTGCTTTAACAGACGTGATGAGTGGCAGGGTTGGCGACCTAAGTCCGAAGCAGGCTGAGGCATTGGAGGAGGTGAATTGCTGTACTGTACATGTCTGTATCTCTGTCGCATTTATTTATGTTTGACCTGACGATCCGACAGTCATTGATGCTTTTGGAACTTTGAACCTTCCTATCTTTTTCCACCACACGCATACAGACAGTGTTGTCTGCAATTAACGTTACAATATATGATTATATGTAGAAACATGTCATGGCTACAATACGCTGTAACCTATTTATGCATTTTATCAAGCTTTTCCTTCGGAGGTTTCTCTGTAATACGGGTCTGTAAAGTTGATAGGTGATTAAAATAATGGAACCACCTAACTGGGTAAAAAAATCTACCCTAGGCCTATTATTATATGAATTATCATGTTATTAATAATTAATTATTTATGTAATTGCAATTTACTGTATAGAATTTAGTATATGTATCCCTTGAAAGGTTTGGTTCTAGTGTATGATTTTAGTTTAATTTCCTAAAATATATTACTATTTGAGATGTGAGTGGAAAAACGTATTGAACTTACTGTGACCAATGTGCTTTGTTTTAAGAGATTAACTTCCACACAGAAGTCTGAAGCTTTCATGTGGCTTATAACAATTCATTTCACATGCTTGCTTCCATGTTTACCACTAAACCCATATGTGCATCCTCACTAATACACCTATACCCCTTTTGGCCCTCTCGCTCTCTTTCTCTCTCTCTCGCTGCCCCCCTTTCTCTGTCTCTCTCTGCCACCCGGTTTTTATCCTTGTGCAGTTTCGAGAGAGGATTCAGGATGTTCTTCCACTACTTCCTGCTCAGCATGACCACTTCCTGTTGCGCTGGCTCAGAGGTAAGGCAGACTAATTAACCGCCTGTTGCTTCACCACGGGGTGCTTGGAACTGGAATTATCTGTTCTGATAGGAGAGCTGCAAGGCCGTTAAGACCATGCCTGGGTATGGTCAGACTCTCCAGTCCAGTCTAGCTCGGCTAGATAGGCTTCTGAAGACGGTGATTATCATCTTTGATGGATACGTTGTTACACAGCAACAGATATTTCAGCTTCAACCGAACAATTCAACTGTTAAAACTCAATGGTTTGGCAAATAGAGAAGTTATCAACTGGTTTTGGAATGGTTACTGACCATGAGAACAACACCTGCATAGCTACAGTAAATGCTTTCAGTTGTGTGCGGTTGGAGGTGGAAGGTGTTTGTAAGGTTTGAGAGAGAGGGCTATCTTTATAACTGGTATATAACTGTAATAACTTTTGAATACTTGGCTAATAGCTGGTTAACATGGACATGAACAGTGTTAGAGCTTTCGTTAAAATTCTTCACACAGTTGCAAATGACAGTTACAGGGCCTGAGAGAAAGAGAGAGGTCTTTGGTCTAGCGTTGATTAGTGGAGTGACAGGTTGTAGTAACACAGCGAGTGAGAGGCAGGCGAGAGAATGCCTTGTTCTACATTGGAATAGATTGGACTCACGTAGGCTCTCTGAATCCTTATAATCTAGGACTAATCTAGGGCTAATTGCATTAAACCTGTAAAACAGTGACTCATGCATTATTAGTTATGGCAGCTTAACATACGCTTAGCCCTTCCACTGATGGTCTGTGCCTTTCAGGTTTTCATCTATAACTCTTCCTATTCCATCTGTAATTAGAAAGAGCTTGTTACTATGTGTTGATCCTTGGCAGATCATAAAGATCTAGTCTAATAATCAGAGCTGCACTCACTGCATAGAAATGTTTTTTAATTTGACCTTTATTTAACCAGGCAAGTCAGTTAAGAACAAATTCTTATTTTCAATGACGGCCTAGGAATATTGGGTTAGTGGGAACTGCCTGTTCAGGGGCAGAACGACAGATTAGTACCTTGTCTGCTCGGGGGTTTGAACTTGCAACCTTCCGGTTCCTAGTCCAACTCTCTAACCACTAGGCAAAAGCACAAAAATAACGGCTTTAAACTGTATAACTGATCAATGCACCATCATATCAGGTCATTTATTGCTTATAAACCAAGCATATTTATGAATAAGATATTTGGCTACAGAAGTGCAATTTCTTACTGATCTTTACAGCTTCAGTCCAAAAACAAATCCTTTGAAATGATGTCTACACATACTGGAAGAGTTACTGGCTAGCTACCGTGACTAGCTTAGCTAACGAACTAGCTAGACTATATATACAAAAGTATGTGGATGTTCCAGGACTGCCGTTCAGAAGAAGAGATTGAATTTCACTGAGTTCGCCCATTTGTTTGCACTATATAGATCAATGTTTTTTCTGTGATCGAATCAACATATCAGCCAATGCAACAAACCAAAACAAATGAGATTGAGTCTGTGATTTTGTTGTAGGCAGGGCCATAGCGCAGTGGAGTAGAATTCTATTGGCAGAGGGAGCCCAAGAGTGTTCTTTCACCCACCTGAGCGGTCTTTCACCCACAAGTGACTGCGCTTTTCAGATCAGATCAGAGCGCATTTGTTGTTCTTTGCTAGTTAGCGAGTTATTAGTCCAGTAATAGATAGGTATAGGTCAACAATGGGGAGTTCCTGCTACAATTTACAGTCACCTATTTGGCCCAGTTACAGAACAAGTAAATCGTTAATTAATGTCAAGCCCATCATAATGTAAAAACATTTTTTTAAATGCAATGTAGGCCTGCATTGAACACCTCATACAGTATAGTCTACTGTAGGCTATATCATAGAAATTAAAACCTATGTCCATGTGAAAATGTTATGGGATTTGCTTAATTGGTTTTGTTGGTAAGCCTACATTATGTTCAAATAGCAACAATACGGGCCTCCTGAGTGGTTCAGCGGTCTAAGGCACTGCATTGCAGTGAGGTGTCACTACAACCCCGGGTTCGATCCCAGGCGGTGTCACAGCCGGCCGTGACTGGGAGACCCATGAGGCGGCATACAATTGGCCCAGCATCGTCCGGGTTAAGGGAGGGTTTCACCGGCCGGGATTTCCTTGTCCCGTCGCGCTCTAATGACTCCTTGTGGCGGGCCGGCACCTGCAAGCTGACTTCGGTCGCCAGCTGGACGGTGTTCCCTCCGACACATTGGTGCGGCTGGCGTCCGGGTTAAGCAAGCACTGTGTCAGAAGCAGTGTAGCTTGGCAGGGTCATGTTTCAGAGGATGCATGGCTCTCGATCTTCGCCTCTCCCGAGTCCGTAGGGGAGTTGCAGCGATGAGACACAAAATTGGGGAGAAAATGGCTAAAAGTACAAATATAATATATATATATTGACTATTGGCTCCTGTCTAAAACTGTAAGGGTACAGACACAGTGTTCACTGTGCACAAAATTCTCACAATGTTCAGGTTTTCACTCACAAGACCAAACATTTGCTCAGTGTCCCCCAAAAATTGGAGGGAACATTCAATAGACCTTCAAATTAGTGGATTCGGCTTTTTCAGCCATACCCGTTGCTGACAGGTGTTTAAAATCGGGCACACAGCCATGCAATCTCCATAGACAAACATTGGTAGTAGAATGGCCTTACTGAAGAGCTCAGTGACTTTCAATGCGGCACCGTCATAGGAGTCCACCTTTCCAACAAGTCAGTCCGTCAAATTTCTGCCCTGCTAGAGCTTCCCTGTTATTTTGAAGTGGAAACATCTAGGAGGAACAATAGCTCAGCTGCGAAGTGGTAGGCCACACAAGCTCACAGAACGGGACCACTGAGTGCTGAAGCGTGTAGTGCGTAAAAATCATCTGTCATCAGTTACAACACTCACTACCGAGTTCCAAACTGCCTCTGGAAGCAATGTCAGCACAAGAACTGTTCGTCGGGAGCTTCATGAAATGTGTTTTCATGGCCGGGCATCCGCACACAAGCCTAAGATCACCATGCGCATCTGCTGGAGTAAAGCTTGCCGCCATTGGACTCTGGAGCAGTGGAAACGTGTTTTCTTTGTGATGAATCACGCTTCACCATCTGGCAGTCCGATGGACGAATCTGGGTTTGGAGGATGTCAGGAGAACGCTACCTGCCCCAATGCATAGTGCTAACTGTAAAGTTTGGTGGAGGAGGAATAATGGTCTGGGGCTTTTTCATGGTTTGGGCTAGGCCTGTTAGTTCCAGCGAGGGGAAATCTTAACACTACAGCATACAATGACATTCTAGATGATTCTGTGCTTCCAACTTTGTGGCAACAGTTTGGGGAAGGCCCATTCCTGTTTCAGTATGATAATGCCTTTGTGCGCAAAGCGAGGTCCATACAGAAATGGTTTGTCGAGATTGGTGTGGAACAACTTGACTGGCCTGCACAGTGCCCTGACCTCAACCCCATCGAACACCTTTGGGATGAATAGGAACACTGACTGCGAGCCAGGCCTAATCGCCAAACATCAGTGCCCGACCTCACTAATGATCTTGTGGCTGAATGGATTTCTGTTTTTTATTTTTAATACATTTGCCAAAATTTCTAAAAACCTGTTTTTGCTTTGTCATTATGGGGTAGTGTGTGTAGATTGATGAGGGGGGGGAAAAAACAATTTTAACCATTTTTGAATCAGGCTGTAACGTAACAAATTGAAAAAAGTCAAGGGGTCTGAATACTTTCCAAATGCACTGTATATTATTAGTATATGTAAAGACCAGATTAAATTAAGAACAGTCTGATGGGTGACAATATTATCACTTGAATTGTGAATTATGTATTATCAGTTGTGAATGATGCCCAGCCTGTGAAGTAAGGCAAGAAACAGCACATACATATTTTTGCGCAACTTTTTCTAGTCATAGTCGCACACATCATGTAACCTAGCCCATAGGCCTATGTTTTGATAAGGTTTGTATCACAACTAAAGTGTCCAAATAACTCCAAATGTAACATATAGACCTAGGACCCCTGTAACACGGTTAGAGAGCACATTGAAAGATGTGTCATTGCGCACTCGCATGTGAAAACAGAGTTTTGACTGGCCACTATTTAAAAGAGGATCCAAGCTTTCTTGTGCTGCTATATTTATTATCAATTCTTAATGTTGCTAAATTCTTAAATTAAGCACAATAATCCACTTTACAACATGGCATACAAAGGTGTGTGAGTTTCAAGTTTGAGGAGGCACATTTTCACCATAAAAATGCACCTTTATAAGAAAGCATTCCATGCATCATCACATTTGCAAACTTATGTAAGATTGCCTACTATTCGTAATGTGATGAGTAGATTGAATAGTCATAAGTTTGCCTACAAATATAACTAAATCACTGTTCGCAAAAAAAGACTGTTCACTGCATGGCTGAGCAACAATAGCATAGAGAAGGCCTAGGCTAATTCCGTTTCTTCTTTCTTCACATGGGAAAAAATGTGGTATTTTATAAACACATTTCATGTAATTCTACTATACTTTATATGACTGGAGACATTAGCAGAATCACAAGCATTTCGCTACACTCGCTACAAGCATTTCGCTACACTCGCATTAACATTTGCTAACCATGTGTATGTGACAAATAAAATTTGATTTGATTTTTAATACGACAAATTACAGTGTAGCCGACTGCTGACACTCACAAACAGATACATAAAAACAACAATGCTCATATAATAGGCCTACGAGAAGGGGAGGTGCAAATAAACTGGTGGACAAAATGATTGTAAAAAAAAAAACTAGTAGCACTGACACAACAATTATAAATAGTGAATTTGCGCAGTTCGCACTCACTGGGGATATTACAGATGCTCTCTGCTGGTGCCAATAAGAGAGGCTATACTGTTAAGTTGAGAATTTTGATAACTTAATAAAGACAGATTAGTCTTTTCATTGTATTTTCTTTACAGCAATAACAGACAGTTGCAACTCAACAATAATCTGCCCAAATTGCGAGCGCTGCTTTTCCTTCCGACTGTAGGCAATACAATTTAAAACCATCCACAATAAAAACATTTTTTGAAATGAGCTAATGATCCTCTGTGGCCAAATCATGCTTTAGTATCCTATTTTGAATTATTTTATTTATTTCTGTGTAGACAGGAGTAGGCTAATAACGCTATATAATTTCAGAAATATAATTCAATTTACTTTAGGAAAAGCTTTCCCTTGCCTTATGGATGTGCTGCCTATGCTTGCATATTAAAAACGTAACTGCGCGTAACCTCCATTCACTATTCAAGTGTAGGCTACGGATAACGTTTTTTTTGTGGGCCATTCTAAATCAAAAAGAATTTCACCCATAGACTATATTTAAAGACCAGATTAAATTAAGAATAGTCTAATGGGTGAGAATATTATCAAGTACTTGTCAAATTGTGAATGCGAGACTGATGAAGTGTGTGCAGCCTGCACAAGAAGCATTACTTTTTTCAAAGTCGCATCATGCAGCCTTAGAATGTAATAAAAATCTAACATTTGTATCACACCTAATGTAGTGTAAATAACACTAAATTAAGCATATAGGAGGGCCGGTTTCTTTAACACAGACTTTCCTCGGAAATCGTTTGGAGAAAATATCCTTTCTATTTTATTTAGCTATGTTTATTGTATTCTTCATACAATAAAATACTATACAATAACGCCACAGAATTCTAAGCAAATCTTGTCTGCTAAATTAACTAGTGTAGCCCACAGCCCTATGGCATAGCCAGATCAGGGCCTAGCATAAGGACAACTCGGAATATGCTATTTTGTTCCAGTGAAATAGGCAACATTTTCTTCAGATCATGTTTATTTATACCTGTCTAAAACAAATAATGGATTTATTGTGATGGTGTAGGCTATATTAAATTGATTTATTATACTTTTTAAAATGTAGATGATCCAATAGTCTGCATCAGTGGCTTGTAGGCTATGCATGGAAGCCAAGAGATGCTAGACATGTTTATGTTAATTAACGGTCAATTACCGTGAGACCGACAGTTATTTGCATGATAATCACCGGCTGACAAAATTTCATGACCGCCGCAGCCCTAGCAGTGACCCACCCCATTTCTGTTTGAAATTTGAGAAAAGCGGAGTTGACCTTTAATTGGTTAGACTGAGTCGACATGTTTGAATTTGGCAACCATCCTCTCAGTGTAGAGAGGGTGAATGAATGGGCTGCTCCCGGTTAAATTGTGCATAACAAAAACATTTTTACTCTTAAATGGTTAAACTAGTGGGAAATATATGTGATTATTGTACAAATCTGTGAGTTTGCTTAATTTACTATTATCCTAAATTAAAATATAGAATTATTTTAGCCATATTTAATACGTTTATTTTACGCTACTTTCCTTGACTTCACTACATTACACAAGCTCATGTTTTGACCATATCGGTTTGGGAGGATTTAGACATCCTTTTTACCTCAGATTGGTGATGTTAGTAGAAAAGTTTATAGTCAGCACAATGACACAAGATGAAATGCTTAAAACAGAACAATATATTTGGTTTTGTACTGTTGATTTTGTCATACATGCTGGGGGTTGCAGGACTTCGAAGTCTTCCTGTCATTTTCGAACTCAAATGGCACGTAGAAATCGGGGTGGTCTTTATAAATGTCGCTGGCCTCACACCAATACACAGATTTGAGAATCAAACTATCTCTCAAATAACAGCAAGCCCTAGTCAGTGTTGATATCCTATGTCGGGTCGTGATGTGATTCATTGAAGTTAAATAACAAAGCAACTGATTTGTTCCTTCCCCATTTCAACAGCCTCTCAGAATCTCCATCTGAGATTCAAAAATATTGACCACTGCCTTCAGCAAATTATCTTCTAACCACTGATGTAAAAAAATATTCTCAGATTCAGTGTCCTTTGAATAGTGTTAGTTTAAACAGCGCATACAACCCAAATGTTTGCCATCTCTCTATTGATTTCAATGTGATATCGATATAAGTGAATAACAAAATAGTGTTGCGTTTACCTTTCCGCGTTGGCAACCCACTTGAAACAAAATGCAACAATCCAAAATGTAGCTGGCTGTCTTCTACAAGGTGCCCTCTAAGCCGTGATATACATTTTATTCCCAGATTCTGTGTGTTTTTTCAGTAGTGTTAGTTTGAACAGGATGTGCAAACTGACTCCACCCATCTTGTTCTATTGATTTCAACGCAATATCAATATTAGTAATTGACAAATCAGTGTTGCGTTTCATTTTCGCGACCCCCAAATCAAAATGCACCACTCAAAAATGTAGCTGACTGTCTTTAGTAAGTTGTCCTCTAACCAGTGATGGTAACAATATTTCCAATTTCTGTGTGTTTTTTTTAGTTGTGTTAGTTTTAGCAGCGCATACAACCTGATTTTCACCCCTAATCGATATGAGTGGTTTAATGCGACTTATCAAACCAACAGGGTTTTGGTGCGTATACAGTACATAAGGTGCTCGTTTAAAAAAAAAAATACAAGTAATATTATTACTATTGTGACACATGTACAGTGGGGTCCGAAATTATTGACACCCTTGATAAAGATGAGCAAAAATTACTGTATTAAATAAATAATTCCAAATACTGAGCTAAATTGTATACTACATTTTTTTGTGAAATTATATTATTTTATACTAATACAATTGCTCAGAGGAAGATATTTAGTTTAAAAAGTAATACTATTTTTGTCAAAATGATTGACATCCCTGTTTTCAATACCTTTCAATACCTCATCTTGCGAGGATAACGGCACTGAGCCTTTTTCTAAAATGTTTTATGAGTTGGAGAACACATTGGGAGGGATCTTAGACCATTTCTCCATACAGAATCCTGTGCATATGGACTGTCCTCTTCAATTTAAACCACAGGTTTTCAATTCTGGAGAATGAGATGGCCGTTGCAAAATTTAGATTTTCTGGCGAATTAACAATGTCTTTGTGGATTTTTATATGTGTATATGTGTGCTTGGTGTTATTATATACAAGTGCCCAAGACTAGTGAAGGCTCTATTTTTATGTAATCTGACCAAAGCACCGGTTCCAATTCAAGGGCCAATGCCGTTTAGCAAACTCAAGGCGTTTACATATTTTTGGATGACATGAAAATAGGACTCTTTCTAATCAAATCAAATTGTATTGGTCACAAATACATATTTACCAGACGTTATTGCTGGTGTTGCGGAACGCTTGTGTTCCTAGCTCCAGTAGTATCTAACAATTCACAACGATACAGATCAAATCTAAAAGTAAGGAATATAATTAAGAAATATATAAATATTAGGATGAGCAATGTCGGAGTGTCATTGACTAGAATACAGTATATACATGTGAAATGAGTAAAACAGTATATAAACATTATTAAAGTGGCTAGTGTTCCATTATTAAAGTGACCAGTGATTCTATGTCTATGTACATAGGGCAGCAGCCTCTAAGGTGCAGGGTTGAGTAACCAGGTGGTAGCCGGCTAGTGATGGCTATTTAACAGCCTGAGGACCTTGAGACAGAGGCTGTTTTTCAGTCTCTTGGTCTCAACTTTGATGCATCTGTACTGACCTCGCCTTCTGGATGATAGCATGGTGAACAGGCTATGGCTCGGGTGGTTGATGTCCTTGATGATCTTTTTGGCCTTCCTGTGACATCGGGTGCTGTAGTTGTCCTGGAGGGTAAGCAGTGTGCCCCTGGTGATGCGTTGGGCAGACCGCACCACCCTCTGGAGAGCCCTGCGGTTGCAGGTGGTGCAGTTGCCGTACCCGGGCAGTGCAGTTGTCGTATGCACACGTTGTGGGTTTGGCATCAAAATGAGAATGCATGTGTCGTAAATAACCCTATACCTATTGTAAAATATGGTGGTGGATCTTTGATGCTATACGGATATTTAGCTTTCTCTGGTCCTGGGGCCCTTGTTAAGGTCAACAGCATCATGAACTTTACCCAGTACCAGGATATATTATCCAAAAACCTGGTTGCCCCTGACATAAAGACTGAAAGTTGGCCGCAAGTGGATCTTCCAGTAAGACAATAACCCCAAGCACACATCCAAAGTCCATAAAGAAATTGCGGTTTGAATTTAAGAGGGCTGTCCATAAGTGTAGACGAAGGATATGAAGTATCTAGAAGGATTCTGTATGGAGGAATGGTCTAAGATCCCCCCCCCCCCCAATGTGTTCTCCAACTTATAAAACATTTTAGAAAAAGGCTCAGTGCCGTTAACCTCGCAAGATGATTTTGACCCCTACCATTGCTCCAGAACACAACAAGGGGGAGTCAGAGCACTCATTATGCATTTGGGTCCCAAGGTTTTTATATGACCAATGATATCGAGTGGTTCCAATGACGGATTTTGACGCGAGCCACCCGTGCTTGGTGGCGTTCTTTAACAAAGATGGCTAACAAAACATTACGGTGGAACCAAATGTAAGTTGTTGCAACGTCATAACGAGTCAAGCAAAAAATTTACAATTGATAGGAATATGTTAGTTAATGTAGAGACAAACGTTTGTGCATATTTTTTTGTCATGAAGATTTACAAAAATTGCTATTTTGCAAGTTATCTGACTAGCTAACATTAGCCAGTGTTAGGAGAATGAATTTGTAATTCGTGTTGTTTAATGTTTTAGGGACTCCTGAGAAAACCAGCAAAACAGGCTGTCCGTCTTGTGAAACAGTAGATGTAAAGAATCTACCTAGCTAAAGCATTTACTGCAAATTGAATGTACAATTGTGTAAGCTTGCCTTGCAATGCAGCTGAAGTAACATAGCTAACTATTTATTTGCTTATTGTGTAGTGGAGGAAACAAATAACTGTATGCCTATGGATGTGTAGCTAGCTACAGTGTGTAGCAGATCTGTGTATGGACCCTAAAACGTTAGGTTCTGAACTAATATTTATTCCAATCTATGAACCTCAGCTATCATAGTTGTTGTATCAAATTCAAGTCTGAATGACATTAATGAAGCCTATGTGTAACCGGTGTGAAATGGCTAGCTAGTCAGCGGGGTACGCGCTAATAGCGTTTCAATCGGTGACGTCACTCGCTCTGAGACCTTGAAGTAGTTGTTACCCTTGCTCTGCAAGGCTGTGGCTTATGTGGAGCGATGGGTAACGATGCTTCGAGGCTGGTTGTTACACGGGCACCGTTTTAATCAGCAGAATCTCCTCTATATAATTATGTAAGTCTGGGCAGCGAGTTCATTTGTCATCAATCGCTAGACAAGAAATAGTCAGAAGTTTTTATTTTTCCCTACTTTTTCATTACACAGACAATTAGCACAGTTGACAGCATCGAGGTTACGGATGTTTACTTTCTACACAAGTTGTTTTTTTCCAGTTTCGTCCTATGAACAGACTAGTGGGAAAATAAAAAGGGTTACATTTTTTATGGAATTCTAAGCATCACTCCAGTCAAAACAGGCCCTGTGATTGTTTGATTCCATCAATTTGCTGTTCCAGTTAGCCATCGTTCTTAAGCTGTTTTTCAGCCTTGGGTGAATTTTTTAAGGACAGCGTAACTAACAAATTGTCAGCCAACATAACTTTGTAAGGTAACTTATTTGAAAAGCCATTACTTTATTACATTGAGTAGCAAGCTACCCCTAGGTCGTTAGGGCAAATCTGGTCTATAATAGGAGGGGGGTTTTGGGACAGAGCCACTGACTGACCACTGCTGTCAGCTGGCCACTTAATCACCTTAGCTATTAGAGTATTAGATAAGCTGCTTATAGTGTTCTCTCTCCCTTCTGGGTCAGTACCGTACGGTGGCTGCTACTATACAGGGGAAGTCTGATGTAAGGTGTTGACACACAGTGGAAGAAAGCCTCTCAGTCAGGCAACTGGCTGCTCTAATCTCCATAAAGAGCCCTAATGGAGGCTAGCTACAGTCTGTTGTTATGGTGAAACCACCAGCCCTACCCTGCTCATTTACTGACACCTGGAGTGAGGAAGAAATTAGTCATGTCCAGATTTATAGAGGGAGATTAAATAAAAATTGCACAGTCACATGGCTGACTGAAAAGAGTGCCATTTGGGACGCAGGCCGTGTCTCACCGGTCAGATGTAAAACTGAAGACTCTTCCTATGAATGAAAAGGGGACTTGGGGTCATTTCCTGCTTGTTTGCTTGTGGTTAGTTATCTAATGTTCATGTTTAGAATGTTAGTTGTGGAGGACAAAATGCTCCGTGTTTCTCAAATAGAATGTCCTTCATATGTTACATGTTAAATAACAGCATACACACAAACGCAAAATCACTGTCAGCTCTGATCTATAACCATGGCGCCATGGATATTATTCACACCCACTCTCTCTCTCCATTTCTTCTCTCTCTCCCCTTTTCTCTCCCCTCACAGCCAGGAACTTCAATGTCAATAAGTCAGAAGCCATGCTTCGAAAGGTAGGCTAACACTCCCCCTCTCCTTTCCTATGTTGCTATTGAAACATATATGACTAGTTCTGTTGTATATTTTCATTGCTGCCATTAGAGTACCCCTGGTGTGACCAACGGTTTATCTAGCCAGTAATCTGAAATACTGTGGGGAAAAGCATGTGGGAAATATCAGGAATGTAGCCTAACCACAATACAATACAGGCGCTTTCAAAGAGTGGATTGCGTCACATGAAAGTGCTGCTTAAAAAACTGAAATACATCCATCACATTCATTTGATTAAACACCTTTGCCAAGCCACGAATGCTACTGTAGGGGAGAGTGGGGTAATTAATGCCAAAGGGCTAATTGAGCCACCCCTTGTTTCTAGGAAACACAACATTAATCATGTGACCAAATATTTAGGAAGATGTCATAATTTAATGGCATCTGTGAAGGAAGAAACCACATAGAAGTGGTAAGCAATTTAGGTCCAAAAAATGGATTTTCACAAAGTCCATTTCATTTGTTGTGTTATATGTTTCATGATGCTAATATCTAAACCAAGTAGATTGGTTTAAGACTGTTTTATATACTTCAGTTGGGGTCCTAAATATAGCATGAGGTCTTTAACCTAATATGAAAATGCATCCTTGTAGCTGTGTGGGCTAATTTAGTCATAATGGTTTCTTTGGGGTAAATTGTGCCATTTGGCCAAGTTGAGCCCAAATGTTGCCCAATCCAGGTGTGTAAAGCTCTTAGAGACTTACCCAGAAAGAGTCACAGCTATAATTGGTGCCAAAAAGTGCTGACTCAAGGATGTGAATACTAACACTAAGATTTAGAACACCTACTCATTCAAGGGACTTTCTATATTTTTACTATATTCTACATTGTAGAATAATAGTGAAGACATCAAAACTATGAAATAACACATATGGAATCATGTAGTAACCAAAAAAGTGTTAAACAAATCAAAATATATTTTATATTTGAGATTCTTCAAATAGCCCCCCTTTGCCTGGATGACAGGTTCCAACCACCGTGTCTTTGAGACGTGGTGTGGGTTAACGGATTATCTCCGCATGTGTATTTCCCACCGTAAAGCATGGATGAGGTGTTATGGTGTGGGGGTGCTTTGCTGGTGACACTGTCTGTGATTTATTTAGAATTCAAGGCACACTTAACCAGCATCACTGCTACCGCATTCTGCAGTGATACGCCATCCCATCTGGTTTGGACTTAGTGGGACTATCATTTGTTTTTCAGACCCAACACACCTCCAGGCTGTGTAAGGGATATATACCAAGAAGGAGAGTGATGGAGTGCTGCATCAGATGATCTGGCCTCCACAATCCCCTGACCTCAACCAAATTTAGATAGTTTGGGATGAGTCAGATCGCAGAGTGAAGGAAAAGAAGCCAACAAGTGCTCAGCATATGTGGGAACTCCTTCAAGACTGTTGGAAAAGCATTCCAGGTGAAGCTGGTTGAGAGAGTGACAAGAGTGTGCAAAGCTGTCATCAAGGCAAAGGATAGCTATTTGAAGAATCTCAAATATAAAATATATTTTGATTTGTTTAACACTGTTTTGGTTACTACATGATTCCATATGTGTTATTTTATAGTTTTGATGTTTTCTATTATTCTACAATGTAGAATATAGTAAAAATAAAGAAAAACTCTTGAATGATTAGGTGTTCTAAAACTTTTGACCGGTAGCATATGTAAATTAGATTATTCTGTATTTCTTTTTCAATACATTTTCAGGCTGTAACAACAAAATCTGGGAAAAGTTAAGGGGTATGAATACTTTCTGAAGGCACTGTATAAGTTTTTTATCAACTGTAATAATCGAAAAGGCTGATGTCAGGAACTGATGTCAACACTCTTACTCTGAAAATACAGGCCCAGAGTAGTGCTGTATGCCGGGTTCAGAAGCCATGGCCCATTTCTTAGTTCTGAGTGATTACTGCTTTTTGAGGTTGGTTCAGTTTCGTGTTAATTATTTAAATAATATCACGGCTTTCAATTATGAAAAAAAATGTGTGATGAAAATAATGATGTTACAATGATTTTAGAGCTTTTTAATGTACATTTCAAAGCCAACAATAGTGAACATTCAATTGCCAAAATATTGGACATTTTTCAGTTGTGTATATTACTTTATTTTTATTTGATGACTTTATTATTTTTCATTCCTTAAAGTAATAATCTCATCTCTGCTCAGGTAGTAGCCTTGCAGTCAACCATCCATCTAGCCAGGTCATCTATTGTTATGTGCTCCCCATACTGTACTGTCTTTAGTCATCCTATTTAGCTAACCTGCCTAAGTATGCTGCAGAGCTGTCTGACAAAATAAACTAAGCAAAAAAAGAAATGTCCTCTTACTGTCAACTGTGTTTATTTTCAGCAAACTTAACATCTGTAAAATGTTGGATGAACATAAGATTCAACAACTGAGACTAAAACTGAACAAGTTCCACAGACATGTGACTAACATAAATGGAATAATGTGTCCCTGAACAAAGGGGGGTCAAAATAAAAAGTAACAGTCAGTATCTGGTGTGGCCACCAGCTGCATTAATTACTGCAGTGCATCTCCTCCTCATTGGCTGCACCAGATTTGCCAGTTCTTGCTGTGAGATTTTCCCCCACTCTTCCTCCAAGGCACCTGCAGGTTCCCAGACATTTCTGGGGGGAATGGCACTAGCCCCCCCCCTCCGATCCAACAGGTCCCAGACGTGCTCAATGGGATTGAGATCCTGGCTCTTCGCTGGCCATGGCAGAACACTGACATTCCTGTCTTGCAGGAAATCACGCACAGAACGAGCAGTATGGCTGGTGGCATTGTCATGCTGGTGGGTCATGTCAGGATCAGCCTGCAGGAAGGGTACCACATGAGGGAGGAGAATGTCTTCCCTGTAACGCACAGCGTTGAGATTGCCTGCAATGACAACAAGCTCAGTCCGATGATGCTGTGACACACCGCCCCAGACCATGACGGACCCTCCACCTCCAAATCGATCCCGCTCCAGAGTACCGGCCTCTGTGTAAAGCTCATTCCTTCGACGTTAAACGCGAGTCAGACCATGAGACAAAACCGCAACTCTTCAGTGAAGAGCTCTTTTTGCCAGTCCTGTCTGGTCCAGCGACGGTGGGTTTGTGCCCATAGGGGACATGGTTGACAGGCCTACAAGCCCTCAGTCCAGCCTCTCTCTGCCTTTTGCTGACAATCTGAGCACTGATGGAGGGATTGTGCATTCCTGGTGTAACTTGGGCAGTTGTTGTTGCCATCCTGTACCTGTCCCGCAGGTGTGATGTTCAGATGTACCGATCCTGTGCAGGTGTTGTTACACGTGGTCTGCCACTGCGAGGACGATCAGCTGTCCGTCCTGTATCCCTGTAGCGCTGCCTTAGGCGTCTCACAGTACGGACATTGCAATTTATTTGCCCTGGCCACATCTGCAGTCCTCATGCCTCCTTGCATCATGCCTAAGGCACGTTCACGCAGATGAGCAGGGACCCTGGGCATCTTTCTTTTGGTGTTTTTCAGAGTCCGTAGAAAGGCCTCTTTACTGTCCTAAGTTTTCATAACTGTGACCTTAATTGCCTACCCTCTGTAAGCTGTTGGTGTCATAACGACCGTTCCACATGTGCATGTTCATTAATTGTTCATGTTTCATTGAACAAGCATGGGAAACCGTGTTTAAACCCTTTACAATGAAGATCTGTGAAGTTATTTGGATTTTTACGAATTATCTTTGAAAGACAGGGTCCTGAAAAAGGGACATTTCTTTTTTTGCTCCTGTTTAATTTGACTAGTTCTTCAAAGTAGATAATGCATACTTTCGCGAACTTTCTCCGTCCCTCTCGTTGTTTGTTGTGTACATTCCACCCTCATTGCAGTCTGTTTATTTTACCTAATTTAGCAGACGTAAAAGTGTTTCCGTCCCGAGATCTGTATGTAATGACGAGATGCTCATGTCTCCACGCTAACAATGGGAGTCGTTGTCCCAAAGGCAGGAAGGAAGGCAACAAGCTTAGTTCCAAAATAAGCCCATAGAATTACATTGTGCTTATTTTAGATATAATTTGTCAAGAATGAAGCTTCTCACTTTGCCTCTTCCTCTTTAATCCATCTGTCTGAGCCAGAAAAAACTTTCACAATGGAATGTGGTCATTGTAGTTCATTACTGCATTTCTGCAGACTCATACTAGGTTTAATATTTGTTTAATGAAAACTACAAGTCCTTTCAGCCCAGTGTCCCACATTGTCCTTGACTTGATTTTTCTCGCGAATGGATCCATTTTTCTCTAGAGAAATGGCGCAATGGGCTCGCAAAAAACCACATAACTAAATGGAATTCAAGTAATTGAACCAATGACGGTCAATTAGTTGTTTAATAACCCCTTAAATGACGAAAGGTCAGTTAATCGCTCAGCTCTATCATTTCTTGAAGTGTGTAGTGTATTATCCCCTTTATGCTGATGGGGAATTTATGCAGGTTATTGTCACACTGGCAGTCTAAACCTACTGATCCACTTAACTCACTATAGTCACTGTTCTCCTGACACAGAGTGTTTGTGTGCGTGAGAGAGATATTTCAATCCATTACATGTAAAACTATTGGAGCCATTCATGTTCTGTCATGCTTTATTTCCAGCACCTTGACTTCAGGAAACACATGAAAGCAGACACAATCACCACAGAATGGCAGCCTCCAGAGGTATGACAGTCTGTTATTACACTTATTCAATTGACCTATTAGCAGAGTATATATTTTTTAATCTTTTTCGATTATTAAAATATCAAATAGGCCTAAATACTGAAATAGTTTAACTTTGACTGTATAATAGTGCCATGTTATTAGTCTGTTACCATGGTGTTAATAGTGTGTTTCCATTGCATTTGTGTCCAGGTTATTGAGAAGTACCTGTCTGGTGGGATGTGCGGGTTCGACCGGGAGGGAAGCCCCATCTGGTGGGATGTCATCGGCCCTGTGGACCCCAAGGGCCTCTTCCTGTCTGCCTCTAAACAGGACTTCATCAAGTCTAAGATCAGAGACTGTGAGATGCTGCAGAAGGAGTGTGATCTGCAGTCTGAGAGGGTATGGGGAGGTTTCATTCATATAAATATAATTATTAGAATGGGGATTCCCATTTAAATCAATGTTGCCACTATCTATGGTTTTCAGTACTACATGTGGAGGGTCAGGAGTTTTACATGAATATACAGTATGTTTGACAAGACCAGGAAAAACCCCTGGCACCAACCTTACTGAGATTCTCTACCACTAATGAAGTGTTCCTATAGAATCTTTGTCATCCTTGTTGAATACCCTACCTATGGTCACAGATCTGACATACACTATATATAGACAATTAGGCTATTTCAGCCACACCCATTACTGACAGGTGTGTAAAATCGAGCACACAGTCATGCAATCTCCATAGACAAACATTGACAGTACAATGGCCTTACTGAAGAGCTCAGTGACTTTCAACGTGGCACCGTCATAGGATGGCTCCTTTACAACACGTCAGTTTGTCAAATTTCTTCCCTGCTAGAGCTGCCCCGGTCAACTGTAAGTGCTGTTATTGTGAAGTGGAAACGTCTTGGAGCAACAACAGCTCAGCCGTGAAGTGGTAGGCTACACAAGCTCACAGAACGGGGCCGCCGAGTGCTGAAGCACGTAACTCATAAAAATCGTCTGTCCTCTTTTGCAACACTCACTACAGAGTTCCAAACTGCCTCTGGAAGCAACATCAGCACAATAACTGTTTGTAGGGAGCTTTATGAAATGGGTTTTCATGGCTGAGCAGCCACACACAAGCATAGGATCACCATGCGCAATGCCAAGCAGCGGCTGGAGTGGTGTAAAGCTCGCCGCCATTGGACTCTGGAGCAGTGGAAACACGTTCTCTGGAGTGATGAATAATGCTTCACCATCTGGCAGTCCGAAGGACAAATCTGGGTTTGGCGGATGCCAGGAGAACGGTACCTGTCCGAATGCATAGTGCCAACTGTAAAGTTTGGTGGAGGAGGAATAATGGTCTGGGGCTGTTTGTCATGGTTCGGGCTAGGCCCCTTTGTTCAAGTTAAGGGATTTTTTTACGCTACAGCATACAATGACATTCTAGACAAGTCTGTGCTTATAACTTTGTGCCATCAGTTTGGGGAAGGCCCTTTCCTGTTTCAGCATGACAATGCCCCCGTGCACAAAACATCTGATATGGCTTTTTCTTTGCAACTCTGCCTAGAAGGCCAGCACCCTGGAGTCGCCTCTTCACTGTTGATGTTGAGACTGGTGTTTTGCGGGTACCATTTAATGAAGCTGCCAGTTGAGAACTTGTGAGGCGTCTGTTTCTCAAACTAGACACTCTAATGTACTTGTCCTCTTGCTCAGTTGTGCACTGGGGCCTCCCATTCCTCTTTCTATTCTGATTAGAGCCAGTTTGCGCTGTTCTGAAGGGAGTAGTACATAGCGTTGAACAAGATCTTCAGTTTCTTGGCAATTTCTCGCATGGAATAGCCTTCATTTCTCAGAACAATATAAGAAAGTTATTTGTTTCTGGCCATTTTGAGCCTGTAATCAAACCCACAAATGCTGATGCTCCAGATACTGAACTAGTCTGAAGATGGCTAGTTGTATTGCTTCTTTAATCACTACAACAGTTTTCAGCTGTGCTAACATAATTGCAAAAGGGTTTTTACATTTAAACTCAGTTTTTCACAATTCCTGACATTTAATCCTAGTAAACATTCCCTGTCTTAGGTCAGTTAGGATCACCACCTTATTTTAAGAATATGGAATGTCAGAATAATAGTATAGAGAATGATTTATTTCAGCTTTTATTTCTTTCATCACATTCCCAGTGGGTCAGAAGTTTACATACACTCAATTAGTATTTGGTAGCATTGTCTTTAAATTGTTTAACTCCAGCATCTTCCCACGGCCCTTTGCTGTTGTTTTGGGATTGATTTGCTCTATTCACTCCAAAGTACGTATCTCTAGGAGACAGAACGCGTCTTCTTCCTGAGCGGTATGATGGCTGCGAGGTCCCACTGTGTTTATACTTGCATGCTATTGTTTGTACAGATGAACATGGTACCTTCAGCCGTTTGGAAATTGCTCCTAAGGATGATCCAGACTTGTGGAGGTCCACAATGTTTTTTCTGAGTTCTTGGCTCATTTCTTTTGTTTTTCCCATGATGTCAAAGCAAAGAGGCACTGAGTTTGAAGGTAGGTCTTGAAATACATCCACAGGTACACCTCCAATTGACTCAAATGATGTCAATTAGCCTATCAGAAGCTCCTAAAGCCATGACATCCTTTTCTGGAATTTTCCAAGCTGTTTAAAGGCACAGTCAACTTAGTATTTGTAAACTTCTGACCCACTGGAATTGTGATACAGTGAATTACAAGTGAAATAATCTGACTTCTGACTTCAACTGTATATATATATTTGTTTTATGTTTGTATTTGTTGGGATTTATATATTGTTTATTTGTATCTATTGGGCTTTAGCTTAGGTTATCCTTTAGAGTCAAGTATATTTGTCTAGGCTCAGTTGTTCCTTGACTAGCACCATTCTCTCTCACTGTCGATGTTTCCAATGTTATACCTTCTAATAGTAAAGGTATCCACTGGTGAATTGGGAGAGAGTGAGGTGATTGCCATCATCTTCAAGAGCCAACATCTTTTTTTGTCCATGTACTTTTGGTCATGTAGTGTACATTTATTAACACTTTTCCTCTCCCTTCCACTTTTTCACTTTGTTTTCTGCCTTCCTTCTCATCGCTCTCTCTCTTTTCCTCCCTCTCTCTTTGTCTCTCCATGTCCATCTGTCTCGCTCTCTCCTCCAGCTCGGGAGGCATGTGGAAGCCATCACTATGATCTATGACTGTGAGGGGCTGGGTCTCAAACATTTGTGGAAGCCTGCCATCGAGACTTACGGAGAGGTATACTAAATGTCGTGGCTTTACTATCATGAACTGAAGACTGATAGTTTTTATCAAAGATTCTCTGTAATTAGTTACTACGCGATCAACTGATTAATCACGTAACTAATTAATTAGGAAGTCGGGGCACCAAGGAAAAATTTTCAGATTACAAAGTTATCATTTCCTAAAATAACTTTTCAGATATTTTATCTGATCAATTAGTTTTTGAATGAATGAATTATTTACTTTACCTCACGTTAATCTCATTCCAAACGTCGTAAATTGTTGGTTATCTGCACGAACCCAGTCTTCACTATGAGTCATCCATACATCAATTGTCTTAAATCATTTATTTATTACTAACTAAATAATTCACAGAAATGCATAAACAAACAAACAAGGTAAATGTAATGATAGGAAAATAAAGCCCTAGTGGGCTAAACCGGCATGGCGGCTTGTTAAATAAAAGGGGAACTGGGGGTCGACTAAGAAGTCACTACAAAGTGATAACTATAACAATTGAAATGCTAATCCTTTGCACATGAACGCTCACTCAGTCGGGAACAATTGCAATCAATATATATATTTACGCTCTGTGTCGTCTTGATCACTGGTGAAAAGTTAATTTCTTTTGTAGAATTGTCTGTCTCTCTCCCTCTCTCTCTCGGTTGTGGTTAGAGGGGATTGTTCAGAGTGACATTCGTTATAGGATGGATGTTTCGGTGGTTGTCGTTCTAAGCGTTCAATGATGCCGAATTCCTAGCTGCAGACTAGTAATCAATATCAAAGACTTGTTCTTATTCTGTCGGTATCGATAGTCTTAAGAGTTTAACCACGTGGTATGGTTAAAAGATTCAGCAATGGTCTACAACCTTTGTTCCCCTCCTAATGGAGAAAAACATGGTCTGCAACCTTTAGCCATCTCGTAATTGAGGTAAGCTCGGTCTGCTGATCGAAAACCCGAGTGGGGTTTTTATTGGGAATGGCAGAAAAGGCTGTCCCAGGATGTCTGACCCTAACTGGGCTCAGGGGCGGTCCTCTGATTTAGTTCAAATCAAAAGGGAATTGTATTTTTCTTCATTAAACAGTCCAAAATCATATTACACAATTATACAAACAGTATCATACGCACTCATTCATCTTATACAACAAATAGATGTAAACCTCATATCTGAGGCTATTATACAAACAGCGTTACGGTAATGTGGCTACACAGTCTCCCATGAGCTTTCCCAAGTTGTGACAAACGAACCAGTTCGTAGCTGGATTCTTCACCGATCTTATATACTCTCCCTGGAACATGAAATTTGTTCGTACCTCATGTTCTGTGAGGTGGAAGGATTTCCTTTGTCCTCTATGAAAGTTTACTCTCTCTCTACTATGTGTCCATGAGATCCTTTCAGCAATTTACTACCTCGGACCACAGCAGCCTAGTTGAAGGAGGCAAGGGGGAGGCAGGGAGAGGGGGATGGGGTTGCTATACCCAAAGAGGCCAACGTCATGACAACACACACACACACAGAGAGAGTTCTGTTGAATCAATAGAGGGGGGTGATCTGAGATGATACTGTGTGATCAAAGTGTTGTATCCTTACAGATCCTGACCATGTTTGAGGACAACTACCCTGAGGGCCTCAAGAGACTATTTGTCATTAAAGGTAAGTTTCACCACCACTTTTTTGTCATATCAATCTATTATATTTGGATGTGGAGAAATGATCTGGAGAAGACCAACCATGCTATCGTTTCTTTGTACATTTGAAAAAGATAGATCCTAAAGAAACCATGAATAATGGACACAACTCTTTAAACATCGAATCTGCATTTGGGGAAACAGAGCCACTGTTTGCCCCACCACCTTTGTTATTATTTTGGTTTTGTTGATGAAACGGAGAAGAGGAACGTCCGGCAGTATTTATAAAAAAAATATATAAAAAATGCAGTACATATTCTGCTGTTTTACTACGCGTGCAATGATGTCCGAGGGAAAAGAACCATCATCATGTTTGCAGTAAATTCTTTGTTGTTGTAATATCCCAAACGGAGGTGGCAATTTCACCAATTAAGGATTCCAGAGGGACATGTTACCCCTTAGTATCCCAGTAGTTGTAACGATCGTCGTAGGTGGAAGAAGGAGTAGACCAAAACGCAGCTTGGTAAGTGTTCATGTTGTTAATTTAATCAAAACTGAACACTAAACAAAATAACGAGAACGAAACAGTTCTGTCAGGTGATACACACAAAACAGAAAACAAACTACCCACAACTCAACGGTGAAACCAGGCTGCCTAAGTATGGTTCTCAATCAGAGACAACGATTGACAGCTGCCTCTGATTGGGAACCATACCAGGCCAAACACATAGAAATACAAACATAGAATACCCACCCATATCACACCCTGACCAAACTAAAAATAGAAACATACAAAGCAATCTACGGTCAGGGCGTGACAGTAGTAAACTTACTTATGTTGTGTGTCTCACATCTCTCAAACATTATTTAGACAGCATTGTATCACACTTGTTCTCTCTTTTCCCACTCCTTAGCCCCCAAGCTCTTCCCCGTGGCCTACAACCTCGTCAAGCACTTCCTTAGTGAGATCACCCGCAACAAGATCATTGTCCTGGGTGGTAAGACACTTCCGTATTTCCATTTGAATGTTCCCATAAAAATATACTGTTCCAGAATGCTGAATCATGTCAGCTCTATGCATGGCATTTCTATTACAGTAGGAACATTCCATACGCTGTGAATACATACAGTATATGGTTGCATCGTCTCTAACTCTACCCAGTTTAACCCTTCAGGTCAGTAAAGGTAATGAATGCACTCACTATAAGTCGCTCTGGATAAGAGTGTCTGCTAAATAACTCAAACGTAAAATGGCAATATCAGTCTCTCTCTCTTTACCTGTCTGTTCTGCAGCCAACTGGCAGGAGGTGTTGCTGAACTACATAGACCCAGAGCAGCTTCCTGCTGCGTACGGAGGGAAACTCACCGACCCAGACGGGGACTCTCGCTGTAGGACCAAGGTGAGCTCACACCACCAGGAAGTGGGTTGCTTTTTTCATGACCCCCCCCCGAAATGAGACGAGAGATGTCCAATGCTGTAGTCATTGCTGCTCTTCAGTAGATTTAGGAGAAAAATTAAATTATACATGGCGACAACATTTAGGGCTTGCAGTGCCACCTATTACTAGTTGCTCCACATCTGCCTAGGGGCTTTTGCAGTAGGAAGGACTCAACATGCTGCAATATTGAAGCCATGCTGTGAGATGAGAGCAGCTTTTCTTTGCTGCCTGCAACCACAAGATGCTGCAGGCAGGGCTAATAACGTTCCTAAGATACATCCTGCTACTAGTGGGGCCAGTGGAATTAGATGAGGATTCTCTGTCAGACTGTTGGACTTTGTATGTGTGATACATTGAGATTGGGCTATATATTACCATGAAACAATTCACAATGAGTCTCGAGTCTTTTTATTCCTTCTCGTCATTGAGATGTTATAGGAGTTCCAGATGGCTTCCTTAGAGTCTGCTTCAACAGTTACAGTCTGCTGATTGGGTATTTTTCGAAGACAATGCCGCATGGATATATCATGGATCTGCTTATTTTTGCTCTTCAGTTCAATTCTGCCTTGCCACAAATGACCTTGCTGCCAGCCAGCTACAACCTCTCAATGGCTCTGTAGTCATCTACCTGCCAGTAAATACCATGACAGTTGAGTCTAGATGCATTTGAAATGTTCTTACCTAGGAAACTGACCCTTGCTCTGATGTCTCTGTAGATGCATAGGTAGAGATGTCTTCCTAACCTGGAGAGGAGCAGGAGGAGTAGGAGGACAGGTCTTTGTCATCCCAAATGAGACCCAGGAAATGACCTTTTGAAATCTTCCGGAAGACTAAGATTCCACGGACTGAAATTCTCCCTAACTTCATGATTCCATTTTACTCAACTGAGTAATTTAGTCTTTCAACACAGGATTGAACAGGAACTTCAGCTTTTATCAGTAGCTATCCTATGGGGTTCTATGGAGTGTTTAGATCAGGGACTTAGTTGGTAATCTCGGTTAACCCAGAACTAAATTATTGCGTAATTTGGTCAGATGCCATCTGTTAGGTTCTGAACAAACAGAGAAAAACTCAAACGGACGACTAGAAAAAGCTCAAACCCTAGTTTATTCACCCACTGGGTCATACAGCTGCAAGGTACACAAGCACATATAACCTCCTACTAGGCAGGGTCAACTCCTTACACATCTAGACAGCCAATACATCCCTGTTGCTAGGCAGGAACTTATTGGTTCCTCTCACTGGGGTAGTCATGGCCCTGCCTGATGCTAGAACCTTCGTGGGTGTGGAAGTGTATGTATATGAGGTAGGACTGTAGTAGGAGAGTCATTGTGGTGGGTCCCCCTCCCCAAGGTTTCTTCTCACTTCATCTGTTGACTTGACCTCGAGTCGAATTCCTCACTCGTCCCTTGTTCCACAGCCGGCCTGCCTTATCAGAGACTAACTAGACTGTTGCCCTTTGCCTCCCTCCTTACGAACAAATAATGAACTTTCTGCACTTCCCCCTTGTCTCACTCAGTAAATTTCCATAAACCAAATTCTTATCCACCCTTCATTGACCCCAACATATACATTCCTTATACATGACAAATAATCAATAAGTTCTATTATGGTAACAGGAATAAGTATATTTCAAGCTACAATCCAACAGTCCCTCTTTTTTTAATAGTATCTCCATACTGTTCAACAATTAGGGTAGCCTAGTGGTTAGAGCGTTGGACTAGTAACCGAAAGGTTGCAAGTTCATATCCCCGAGCTGACAAGGTACAAATCTGTTGTTCTGCCCCTGAACAGGCAGTTAACCCACTGTTCCTAGGCCGTCATTGAAAATAAGAATTAACTCTTAACTGACTTACCTAGTAAAATAAAGGTAAAAAGATAAATAATAAAAATTAAAAAAAAAACTTAGAAATGACTTAGAAATAAACAGAAAAGAAAACATAATTCATATTCTCAGTTGATTTGGATGTTTACACCTCAGACTTATGGCCTCTGACTATGTAATCTGCTTTCATGGCATAAAGCCCTGGCCTCAAACCTATAATCACACTATGCACACTTTTACTCCCCCCTGTCTGCCATTACCCCTCCTGTTGTACAACTGATAATGACATTTCAGCTGGAGATTTTGACTTTCTCTTCCTCCTTCCGGTTCCTAAGAGATTGAAAGCAAAATACTTGAAAAGAAAACACAATATATGACAAGTGTTAGTAATGCGTTAAGCTATGCATAATCATATATGGCAAAAACTGTACCTTTGGATACTGTTCTGCTGGGGTCCACAAAAATGAAGGCTCAAAATACCTCCTCATGCTTGTACCCAGACTTCCCCCATCAGGCTGCAGGTTTTACAGGAGGTGTTCCCACGCGATGTCATCCTCACTTTGGCCCTCTGTTTCCCCAGACAAGCCCCCCTCCATTGTCTAGGATGTACAATGAATCTCTGTGTCTAGGCAGGTGGCGTTATCCTCCCATCCTGAGTCCAGAACCTTTCGTACTCCTCCACACATCTCCCGGTCTTCTTATCAGTAGTATAGATTATTGCACTTTGCCTCAGTCCATTGTTAATTACCTGGACTCATAAACAAACAGCTATTTGAGAATAAGCGACCCATTTCTACTCAAGTGAATATCATGAAAGCTAGAAGACAGTATTATAGGGCAATAGTTCACAATCTATGGTATAAGCGCTATCATATGACTCCTATCTCCCTTATGGGAACATTCTGTCTCTGAGACAGGCCATCGTTGTACTTTGCCTCCGGCCACAAATACATTTGCACATAGATCATTCCATCTAAACCATAACACACTCATTACTACTGCTAGACCACTTACAGTGGGGCAAAAAAGTATTTAGTCAGCCACCAATTGTGCAAGTTCTCCCACTTAAAAAGATGAGAGAGGCCTGTAATTTTAATCATAGGTACACTTCAACTATGACAGATAAAATGTTTGTTTTTTTTCTCTGGAAAATCACATTGTAGGATTTTTAATGAAATTATTTGCAAATTATGGTGGAAAATAAGTATTTGGTCAATAACAAAAGTTTCTCAATACTTTGTTATATACCCTTTGTTGGCAATGACAGAGGTCAAACGTTTTCTGTAAGTCTTCACAAGGTTTTCACACACTGTTGCTGGTATTTTGGCCCATTCCTCCATGCAGAGCTCCTCTAGAGCAGTGATGTTTTGGCGCTGTTGCTGGGCCACACAGACTTTCAACTCCCTCCAAAGATTTTCTATGGGGTTGAGATCTGGAGACTGGCTAGGCCACTCCAGGACCTTGAAATGCTTCTTACGAAGCCACTCCTTCGTTGCCCGGGCGGTGTGTTTGGGATCATTGTCATGCTGAAAGACCCAGCCACGTTTCATCTTCAATGCACGGCACGGGGATTCTTTAGCTAAATAGCCCAGTACTGTAGCCTACTCCCGACCGTCACATTCCATCCATATTTTTCGTTCCATCCTAACAGAAACCCAGGTTTTTCGTTTTAATAGAAACACCATAATATTAATAAAATTAATTAAGCAAAATTTCTTAAAATTAGTCCCATATACTATGTTCTTACAAAACAAGGTTTAAAATTCTCTAGTACAGCCGCTAATGAATCCTATCAAATGCTTCTCAAAGATGCCCTCTGGTGGTCAAACTTGCACTAACTAGCATTAATGATACTAGTGTTTGGCACTTAAATAACGTGCCATAGAACTATGCGGCACCATGCAACCTATGCCGCAGTACGCTGCAACTTTTAACCTGTTGCGTCAAGCCATCCCGGATCCGGGATCGTGAATACAGCCTCAAGCTCATTACCATAACGCAACGTTAACTATTCATGAAAATCGCAAATGAAATGAAATTAATATGCTAGCTCTCAAGCTTAGCCTTTTGTTAACAACACTGTCATCTCAGATTTTCAAAATATGCTTCTCAACCATTGCAAAATAAGCATTTGTGTAACAGCTAGCGCGGCTAGCGTAGCATTTAGCGTTAGCATCAGCAGACAACAATTTTACAAAAACCAGAAAATCATTCAAATAAAATCATTACCTTTGAAGAACTTCAGATGTTTTCAATGAGGAGACCCTCAGTTAGATAGCAAATGCTCAGTTTTTCCTGAAAGATTATTTGTTTAAGAGAAATCGCTCCGTTTGGTGCGTCACATTTAGCTACGAAAAAAACCTGTATCCAGGAGTGTAATTATCCCCGCAGCTCATTAGCATAACACAACGTTAACTATTCATGAAAATCGCAAATGAAATGAAATTAATATGCTAGCTCTCAAGCTTAGCCTTTTGTTAACAACACTGTCATCTCAGATTTTCAAAATATGCTTCTCAACCATTGCAAAATAAGCATTTGTGTAACAGCTAGCGCGGCTAGCGTAGCATTTAGCGTTAGCATCAGCAGACAACATTTTTACAAAAACCAGAAAATCATTCAAATAAAATCATTACCTTTGAAGAACTTCAGATGTTTTCAATGAGGAGACTCTCAGTTAGATAGCAAATGCTCCGTTTTTCCTGAAAGATTATTTGTTTAGGAGAAATTGCTCCGTTTGGTGCGTCACGTTTGGCTACCAAAAAAAAACGAAAATTCAGTCTTCAAAACGCAGAACTTTTTTCCAAATTAACTCCATAATATCGACAAACATGGCAAACGTTGTTTAGAACCAATCCTCAAGATGTTTTTCACATATCTCTTCGATGATATATCGTTCGTGGAAGTGTGCTTTCCCCTCTGAATCCCAGGAGAAAATGCCTGCAGCTGAAGATTACGCACCAATTTACACAAAGGACACCGGGCGGACCCGTGGTAAATGTAGTCTCTTATGGCCAATCTTCCAATGATATGCCTACAAATACGTCACAATGCTGCAGACACCTTGGAGAAACGATAGGAAGGGCAGGCTCATTCCCGGCGCATTCACAGCCATATAAGGAGACAATAGAAAACAGAGCTTCGAAAATTCTGCCCATTTCCTGGTTAAAGTATCATCTTGGTTTCGCCTGTAGAATGAGTTCTGTGGCACTCACAGATAATATCTTTGCAGTTTTGGAAACCTTAGAGTGTTTTCTTTCCAAAGCTGCCAATTATATGCATAGTCGAGCATCTTTTCGTGACAAAATATTGCGCTTAAAACGGGCACGTTTTTTTATCCATAAATTAAAAGAGCGCCCCCTATATCCAAGAAGTTAAAGGACGAACCACTGTAGAAAATGTTCTTTGTGTGCCCTTTAAGGTGCATCCTTACTAACTAGTGAAATACCAACTAAAACCAAATAATAAGACCCCACGCAACACCACAAAAAAATATTCATAACAGGTGGTTTGTGTGCTGGTGTGCGTGGTAAAACGTTGGGCAAAAACAAACAAATGGCCAGACCTACTTAATTGTGATCTCCTTTTACGGCCGGATCCAGGTAACTTTATACTTAATAGAAGTGCAGAATTTCACTAACTGCTCTCCCAAGACAACAGCCTCGGAAATATTTCAAAGGGAGAGATATGAACACCCTATCCTATCCTGGAAGAGAAAATGTACATTTCGTTAGTTTTCAGTATGCTAAATCTTAATCAGCAACACAAAGTTTTAATTACAGACAAAACAAAACATGATAATTTCTGTTTACAGAGAGTCTACTGTCCTCCACTCTTTGAATCACTTGTGTTGTAATCCACCCCAACCTTTACTGCATATACTATAACCAATATCCATTGGATATTCACTATTTGCTTCACACTCATTAATGTCTACTATTTTAAGATTAATATTCACTAAAGAGACAGGTCTAATTTTGGCCCATTGTAATCAAAGCAGTGTTCTCTCGCCTGCACTGCACATAGACACGACGGCATTCCTCTTGCCAAGTCTAACAATTTTTTAACTGTAACTAGGCAAGTCAGTTAAGAACAAATTCTTATTTACAATGACGGCTTACCTCGGCCAAACCCGGATGACCCTAGGCCAATTGTTCGCCACCCTATGGGATACAACCTGGATTTGAACCAAGGGCTGTAATGACACCTCTTGCACTGAGATGCAGTGTCTTAGACCGCTGTGCCTCTCGGGAGCCCAACCATTTACTCCAGTATTATGACTGGTCTCTCTTTTCCCCCCATGAATTTGCGTAACCACCATGCCCATGAACAAACTTTTTTTTTTTTTACTTTACAATTGTTTCTTTAACTCTGAACAATTACTCACAATATTAACTCGGTTGCAACACTCACTACCAAGTTCCAAACTTCCTCTGGAAGCAATGTCAGCGCAATAACTGTTCTTCGGGAGCTTCGTGAAATGGGTATCCATGGCCGAGTAGCCGCACATAAGCCTAAATTCACCATGCGCAATGCCAAGCGTCGGCTAGAGTGGTGTATAGTTCGTTCCCATTGGACTCTGGAGCAGTGGAAACATTTTCTGGAGTTCTGAATCACACTTCACCATCTGGCAGTCCAACAGACAATCTGGGTTTGGCGGATGCCAGGAGAACGCTACCTGCCCGAATGCATAGTGCCAAGTGTAAAGTTTGGTGGATGAGGAATAATGTTCTGGGGCTGTTTTTCATGGTTCGGCCTAGGCCCCTTTGTTCCAGTTAAGGAAAAGTTTTACGCTACAGCATAGAATGACATTCTAGACAAGTCTGTGCTTATAACTTTTTGCCATCAGTTTGGGGAAGGCCCTTTCCTTTTTCAGCATGACAATGCTCCCCGTGCACGAAATGAGGTCCATACAGAAATGGTTTGTCGAGATTGGTGTGGAAGAACTTGCCTGGCCTACAAAGAGCCCTGACCTCAACTCCATCGAACACCTTTGGGATGAATTGCGAGCCAGGCCTAATCGCCCAACATCAGTGCCCGACATCACTAATGTGGCTGAATTGAAGCAAATCCCTGCCACAATGTTCCAACATCTAGTGGAAAGCCTTCCCAGAAGAGTAGAGGCTGTTATAGCAGCAAAGAGGGGACCAACTCCATAATAATGCACATGATTTTGGAATAAGATGATTGACGAGCAGGTGTCCACGTACTTTTGGTCATGTAGAGTGTATATTTGTATGTGTGTATTTGTTGGGCTTTATAGATTGTTTATTTCTATATGTTGGGCTTTAGCTTAGGTTATTCTTTACAGATTTAAGTATATTTGTCCAGGCCTCAATTGTTCCTTGACTAGCACCATTCATTCTCCCTGTTGATATTTCTAATGTTACAACTTCTAATAGTAACTGTATCCACTGGTGAATTGGGAGAGAGTGAGGTGATTGCCATCTATGAGCCAACAACTTTTTTTTGTGGCAGTGTCACCTGCCAACGGTAATCATCTCTGATTGATTAAGAGATTCAAGGAGCTATCATCGTTAAGTAACATAGTAGATGGAAAGCATTGAATATTTACATTCATGCACTTCAAAATGAATTGTGTAACTTTTTTGCCAGAAGCATTTAACTGCAGCAGGGCACTCCCACATCATATGAAAGAATGTGACTACCTGATTTAGGGTACACGGTGAACAGTTGGGAGTTGGGGCCAATTTCATTGTAAAATAAATCCTTGGTGTTAAATACAGTCTGTGACAAAACTTTGAATATACACTGAGTGTACAAAACATTAGGAACACCTCTTTCTGTGACATAGACTGACCAGGTGAATTCAGGTGAAGGTTATGCTCCCTTATTGATGTCACATGTTAAATCCATTTCAATCAGTGTAGATGAAGGGGAGGAGATGGGTTAAAGAAGGATTTTCAAGCCTTGAGACAATTGAGCTATGACTTGTGTACCATTCAGAGGGTGAATGGGCAAGACAAAAGATTTAGGTGCCTTTGAATGGGGTATGGTAGTAGGTGCCAGTGTCGATTTGTCAAGAACTGCAATGCTGCTGGGTTTTTCACTCAACAGTTTCCTGTGTGTGTGGTCCACCACCCAAAGGACACCCAGCCAACTTGACACAACTGTGGGAAGCATTGGAGTCAACATTGGCCAGCGAAATGCTGTGAAATGCTTTTGACACCTTATAGAATCCATGCCCTGATGAATTGAGGCTGTTCTGCGGGCAAAACTCCTGTGTTCCTTGTGTTTTGTACACTCATTGTATACAGTTGAAGTCGGAAGTTTACACACACTTAGGTTTGAGTCATTAAAACTCGTTTTTCAACCACTCCACAAATTTCTTGTTAACAAACTCGGTTAGGATATCTACTTTGTGCATGACACAAGTAATTTTTCCAACAATTCTTTACAGACAGGTTATTGTATCACAATTCCAGTGGATCAGAAGTTTACAAACACTAAGTTGACTGTGCCTTAAACAGCTTGGAAAATTCCAGAAAATGCTGTCATGGCTTTAGAAGCTTCTGATAGGCTAATTGACATAATTTGAGTCAATTGGAGGTAAACCTGTGGATGTATTTCAAGGCCTACCTTCAAACCCAGTGTCTCTTTGCTTGACATCATGGAAAAAACAAAAGTGATGAGCCAAGACCTCAGAAAAAAAATTGTAGACCTCCACAAGTCTTGTTCATCCTTGGGAGCAATTTCCAAACAGTAGTACGCAAGTATAAACACCATGGGACCACGCAGACATCATACCGTTCAGGAAGGAGACACGTTCTGTCTTCTAGAGATGAATGTACTTTGGTGCAAAAAGTGCAAATCAATCCCAGAGCAACAGCAAAGGACCTTGTCAAGATGCTGGAGGAAACAGGCACAAAAGTATCTATATCCACAGTAAAACGAGTCCTATATCGACATAACCTGAAAGGTGCTCAGCAAGGAAGAAGCCACTGCTCCAAAACGCCATAAAAAAAACAGACTACAGTTTGCAACTGCACATAAGGACAAAGATTGTACTTTTTGGAGAAATGTCCTCTGGTCTGATGAAACTGTTTGGCCATAATGACCATCATTATGTTTGGCGGAAAAGGGGGGAGGCTTGCAAGCCGACGAACACCATCCCAACTGTGAAGCACGGGGGTGGCAGCATCATGTTGTGGGGGTGCTTTGTTGCAGGAGGGACTGGTGCACTTCACAAAATAGATGGCATCAGGAGGAATGATAATTATATGGATATATTGAAGCAACATCTCAAGACATCAGACATTTCTTCAGCCTCCTGAGGTTGAAGAGGCGCTAGAGGAATAACCTTAATTTCTCCGAACCAGAATAGACTGACGAGTTTCAAAAGAAAGTTATTTGTTTCTGGCCAGTTAAAGCTTGGTCGCAAATGAGTCTCCAAATGGACAATGACCACAAGCATACTTCCTAAGTTGTGGCAAAATGGCTTAAGGACAACAAAGTCAAGGTATTGAAGTAGCCATCACAAAGCCCTGACCTCAATCCTATATAAAATGTGTGGGCAGAACTGAAAAAAGTGTGTGCGAGCAAGGAGGCCTACACACCTGGCTCCATTACACTAGATGTGTCAGGAGGAATGGGCCAAAATTCACCCAATTTATTGTGGGAAGCTTGTGAAAGGCTACGTTTGACCCAAGTTAAACCATTTAAAAGCAATGCTACCAAATACTAATTGAGTGTATGTAAAGTTCTGACCCACTGGGAATGTGATGAAAGAAATAAAAGCTGAAAGAAATCATTATCTCTACTATTATTCTGACATGTCACATTCTTAAAATAAAGTGGTGATCCTAACTGGCCTAAGACAGGAAATTTGACTAGGATTTAATGTCAGGAATTGTGGAAAATCTGAGATTAAATGTATTTGGCTAAGGTGTATATAAACTTCCGACTTCAACTGTAAGTATATGGATGAGCGATGGCCGAGCGGCATAGGCAAGGTGCAGTAGAAGGTATAAAATACAGTATATACATGTGATATGAGTAATGTAAGATATGTAAACATTTTTAGTGGCATTATTTAAAGTGCCATTGTTTAAAGTGACTAGTGAACTATTTATTAAAGTGGCCAGTGATTGGGTCTCAATGTAGGTAGCAGCCTCTGAGTTAGTGATTGCTGTTTAGCAGTCTGATGGGCTTGGGATTGAAAAACAGCTTCTGTCTCTCGGTCCCAGCTTTGATGCACCTTGTACTGACCTCGCCTTCTGGATGGTAGCGTTGTGAACATGCAGTGGCTCGGGTGGTTGGTGTCCTTGATGATCTTTATGGCCTTCCTGTGACATCGGGTGCTGTAGGTGTCATGGAGGGCAGGTAGTTTGCCCCCGGTGATGCGTTGTGCAGACCGCAGCACCCTCTGGAGAGCCTTGCGGTTGAGGGCGGTGCAGTTCCGTACAAGCTGTGATACGGCCCGACAGGATGCTCTCGATTGTGTATCTGTAAAAGTTTGTCAAGAGTTTTGGTGACAAGCCAAATTTCTTCAGCCTCCTGAGGTTGAAGAGGCGCTAGAGGAATAACCTTAATTTCTCTGAACCAGAATAGACTGACGAGTTTCAGAAGAAAGTTATTTGTTTCTGGCCATTTTGAGCCTGTAATCGAACCTACAAATACTGATGCTCCAGATACACAACTAGTCTAAAGAAGGCCAGTTTTATTGCTTTTTTTAATCAGAACAACAGTTTTCAGCTGGGCTAACATAATTGCAAAAGGGTTTTCTAATGATCAATTAGCCTTTTAAAACGATAAACTTGGATTAGCCTACACAACATGTCATTGGAACACAGGAGTGATGGTTGCTGATAATGGGCCTCTGTAGATATTACATTAAAAAATGATCTGTTTCATCTGACATTTATAGCTTATTTGCTGTAGAGGGAGATCTGACTGGGTCTGTGTGTAAACTACAGGCAGATTATGTAACAGTCAGTCAAGTTTTAAAGATCATTTTTAACACCTTTACCGCTGACAGTGCCACAAATGCATTTGGATCAAGGTCCTGTTTGTGTCTACAGCTGTCCTCAGCTCAACATTTCCCATGGCTTGCTGTGTTATGCTAGACATGTAATGAATGGTCTTGTGTGATTTGACTGTGGACCAATGCTAATTGCCCTCTGCTTATGGTTGAGGTGAACCATCCCATCTCTCTCTCCCTTCACTCACAAATGGAATACATCACCCCTTATTGCCCCCCGGTGGTTCTCAATTACTGCTGCAAGCAGCATTTTTAACTTCCGTCTGTGTTTGGTGTGTCAGTATTTCTCAAATCCTTGGTTTTCTTGAGCTGAGGGCTCAGACTGTTTAGGAAGATGAGATCATTAGCCAGTAAGGTGGTCTAAAGAAAATGGTTGGTCTTGTTGTTGTTATAGCAAATAAATTACAAAATTAAACTCTGAGGCTGATACTCTGGACTTTTATTTCTCAGCTGAAAGTATGTGAAGCTCAAAAAGCCTATGATAAAACATGTAACCGCAGCAGATTCGTAGTTGTAGAAAGTAAAGCTTTCTTTTTTATTTCCTCGTAAGTTCTTCCCTAAAAAAAATGTCCTGCTGACTTTCATAGCATTTTTATCAGCTACAGTACCTTGCAAAAGTATTCACCCCCATGGTATTTTTCCTATTTTGTTGAAATACAACCTGTAATTTAAATAGATTTTTATTTGGATTTTATGTAATGGACATGCACAAAACAGTCCAAATTGGTGAAGTGAAATGAAATTACTTGTTTCAAAAAATTCAAAAATGTAATGGAAAAGTGGTGCGTGCATATGTATTCACCCCCTTTGCTATGAAGCCCCTAAATAAGATCTGGTGCAACCAATTACCTTCAGAAGTCACATAATTAGTTAGATTGCACATAGGTGAACTTTATTTAAGTGTCACATGATCTCAGTATATATATATATATATATATATATATATATATACACACACCTGTTCTGAAAGGCCCCAGAGTCTGCAACACCACTAAGCAAGGAACACCACCAAGCAAGCGGCACCATGAAGAACAAGGAGCTCTCCAAACAGGTCAGGGACAAAGTTGTGGAGAAGTATAGATCAGGGTTGGGTTATGAAAAATATCAGAAACTTTGAACATCCCATGGAGCACCATTAAATCCATTATTAAAAAAATTGAAAGAATATGGCACCACAACAAACCTGCAAATAGAGGGCCGCCCACCAAAACTCACAGGCCAGGCAAGGAGGGCATTAATCAGAGAGGCAACAAAGAGACCAAAGTTAACCCTGAAGGAGCTGCAAAGCTCCACAGTGGGGATTGGAGGATCTGTCCATAGGACCACTAAGAGCTGGGCTTTACGGAAGAGTGTCCAGAAAAAAATCCATTGCTTAAAAAGGCACGTGGGAGACTCCCCAAACATATGGAACAAGGTACTCTGGTCAGATGAGACAAAAATTGAGCTTTTTGGCCATCAAGGAAAACGCTATGTCTGGCGCAGACCCAACACCTCTCATCACCCCGAGAACACCATTTCACAGTGAAGCATGGTGGTGGCAGCATCATGCTGTGGGGATGTTTTTCATCAACAGGGACTAGGTAACTACTAGTCAGAATTGAAGGAATGATGAATGGCGCTAAATACAGGGAAATTCTTAAGGGAAACCTGTTTCAGTCTTCCAGAAATTTGAGACTGGGACAGAGGTTCACCTTCCAGCAGGACAATAACCCTAAGTATACTGCTAAAGCAACACTTGAGTGGTTTAAGGGGAACATTTAAATGTATCGGAATGGCCTAGTCAAAGCCCAGACCTCAATCCAATTGAGAATTTGTGGTATGACTTAAAGATTGCTGTACACCAGCGAAACCCATCCAAATTGAAGGAGCTGGAGCAGTTTTGCCTTGAAGAATGGGCAGAAATCCCTGTGGCTAGTTGTGCCAAGCTTATAGAGACATATCCAAAGAGAATTACAGCTGTAATTGCTGCTAAAAGGTGGCTCTACAAAGTATTGACTTTGGGGGTGAATAGTTATGCACAGTCAAGTTTTCCGTTTTATTTGTCTTATTTCTTGGTTGATTCATAATAAAACAAATATTTTGCATCTTCAAAGTGTTGTGTAAATCAAATGATACAACCCCCCCCACAAAAAAAATCCATTCTAATTCCAGGTTGTAAGGCAACAAAATAGGAAAAATGCCAAGGGGGGGTGAATACTTTCGCAAGCCACTGTAACCCCACAACATCCATCCTCTTACTCTGTCTATATGTGTGTATTCAAGATCCACTATGCTGGGACAGTGCCTACGTCCTACTATGTTCGTGAGTCAGTGAAGGTGGACTATGAACAGTGTCTAACAGTCAGCCGTGGCTCCTCACAGCAGCTAGAATATGAGATCCTCTTCCCTGGCTGTGTGCTCAGGTGAGTGGACCGATATTACTACCGCTATTTCTTTCTTTCTATCCCTCCCTCTTTCTCTGTCTTACCTCTCTGTAACCCCACTACTTGTCCTGTTCTATCTCGGCCTCCCTTACCTCCCTCCACCTTTATTTTCCTCTCTCTCTCTCTATCTCTTTATTACCCTCCTTAACTCCAGTGCAGGGTGGCCCTGCATCGAGTCCGATACCCACGGTTCCCCGTGGTTGACCCGGAAAAATGTCAGTTGGTGGGTGAAATGAAAACGTTCTTTCAACCCACGGGTCGGCTCGCGATTCAGAACAATTATAATCCGGATCGAAACATTTTAAATCAATATAAAAAATGGTTTACAGACCCAGGACTTGTTGTGTTGCGAATTCCATTCTGTGAGCGATGAGGCAGACGCTACCACGCTGTGGATCAGGGAACTGTCCATTATTTGTGTGGTGCTGAAATGTATGTTTCGTCCTCCCACACGAGAATACTTTGCCAAGTGTACTTTCCCTGGCTAGCTTAGCTCATGTGAAAATGGCCAACGTAGGTATTTGTTTACGATAGGCTAATTGAGTTTATTCAATTATCAGTTAACTATTAAGCTACTCCAGGCATTCATTTGCAGCCTTTCTTAAATTATGGGTCGGGTCGCGGACAGGTTAATGGTGGATCGCGATGTGTCAGAGTAAATTTCTAATTATTTCATTAATTACTGGAATTGATTTGGCCAAGTGCGCGCTCTGCTTAGCAGCGGTCTCTGCTCAGTTTGGCAGCTGCGTTAGAGTGAGAGTGAGATGCCCGTGTGCTTCGCGGTTTACCTGATCTTTTTTTCTGCAGTTTTATTGAAGATTACTCCGCGACACAGGCGATGCAGCGCTGTCGTTCAGCAGCAGATGATGCGCTGTCTGCCACTGACTTGTCATTTCCATTCGCCATCACTCACCGCTGTCATCAGATGGATTCATGCTAGCCACAAGTTCGGACTGAGCTCAATTGTCATGAAACGCATATACAGAGAGCGTTTCTCTTTCATAGAAATTTAAAACGAAGAGCGCCCACAATGTGTTTTGTGCGGAGAAGTGCCTAGTGATGAAACGACACGTCCTGACCAAACATCCACAGCATGATGGTAAACCAAGGGAGTTCTTTCAGAACAGGGTAGCATGCTTCAGGAAACAGTGCTACGACAGTGGAAAAGTAAGTCAGCTAGCATGGCATTGTCATTTTATAACAGGTGATGATAAGTAGAAATAAGGGAGCAATAACTAACTTCCATAGTAGTAGATGTGAGTTTATCTTTCAAACTATCCCCTGGCCTTGTACACAGCTAATAGCTATCATTTGCCAAAGCAAGCTAGCTACTAGTGCAACCCTAGTAACAGTACAAATGAAGATGAAAAATGTACATCTTACTGTATAAATGATTGTTGAAAACTGGTCTCTGTTGGAATTGTTGCTGTTAAAATACAATCATATTTTTTGTATTCTTAACTGGAATAAACTGATTGAAGCAAGATGCTTTTTGAGGCAAACACAGCTGTCTCCTGCCTGACTGAGAAAGCAGTAGATGTTCTGGTCCAGTTTGGCACCACATACCTATGCGAGTCAGGTTTCTCAACTCTGACACACTTAAAACAAGTACAGAAACAGTTTCAAGGTTGAGCATGACCTGAGTATTGCACTGTCAAGAACGGAGCCCAGAATAGACATGCTCTCAATAGGACTGTGTGTGTGTGTTTTCTGGTCTACGTCTGTGTGATGTGATCAATCAGTTTATTCCAGTTCAAAATAAAACATACAATACATATTTTAACAGCAACAGTTCCAACCTAAACTTTCTTTCAACAATTTCTACAGCAAGATGTACAGTAGGCCTGATCATTGTTCATCTGTACTGATGCTTAGAGTTGCACTATCAAAAAGCCTGTGTGTGTGTGTGTTCTGTTATTCATATGTGTGATGTGATCAATCAGTTTATTCCAGCTCAGAATGAAAATGATTTATTGTATTTTAACAGCAAACAGTTCCAAACTAGACAGATAAGTAAGAGTGTTTTTAAAGGGGGAAAATAAACATTAATATATATGTATATGTATATTTAATTTCATTGTTATTTGTTTTTGTCTATATTGCATTTGTTTTAGGCATAAGGGCAATGAAATATACCAATATTTATGTATAGTTGCATATTTTGCTAAGCTTGGGTCCCAGGAAAACACAGAATTTCTCATTTGGGTCCCAGGCTGAAAAGGTTTAAGAACCTCTGATTTAGACCATAACGCTGGCTATATCAAGTTTAAACCAGTGCGTTGGTGAAAGTTTGAGCAGGCCTAGGTTATAGCCTACTAATTAAATGTAGTTTTGCATCCTATATTAGATTCTGGGAATTGTTTATATGATTTTCAATTAAACAGTTTTATTATCTAAACAATATTGAATGTAAAGGTCTTGTTTTATTATGTCGGCTATAGGCTTTCATCAGGTAAGAAGGCTAATGAGAAGACCCTTTTTCAGAGCAATTTTTGTTGTCAATGTGCCACATCTCATTGTAAAAAAAATGTATTATGTCGTTCTGGCATGGTTTCATGGCATAGTTTCCTTTTATCTAAATGTTGATTAGACATGCATATACATTAACTCATGCAGGGAGGGGAATAATAGCCTATGACTAGTCACTGTAGCCTATGAATAGTCATAAAAACGATTAAATAAATTAATGTTATTTGGCGGGTCACGGATCGGCTCTCGGAACAATTCTATATCCTGTGTGTCGGGATATATAATTATGTAATATAATATCTCCCCCCCATGCAGGTGGCAGTTTTCTAGTGATGGGGCAGACATCGGCTTTGGGGTGTTTATGAAGGGGAAGATAGGAGAGAGGCAGAATGCAGGGCAGATGCAGGAGGTGGTTCCCAGCCAGAGATACAACGCACACCTGGTGCCCGAAGACGGCTCTCTCACCTGCAGCGAGCCTGGGGTCTGTGAGTACAGGACAGCTAGACAGAGACACATAAGCGATTTTTAAACGTTATACCCCTTTCACACTATCGTGCCATCCCAACCCAAACCAAACCAAACTGCTGGCTTGGGTATTTTCTTTTCACATTGCCTTTTTTTCATGGTTCCATCAACTTTAATGCTTGGTTTGATTAGTCTCAGTAGTGTGAAAAGCCCTACAGTGGGCTAGAACAGAGGTACAATGACACATGAAGACTTGGGTAGGGGCACATAAGAACCTAGTCCAGTGGTACTAGACAGAGATTGGATCTCGGCCTACCAGTATAACACTAGCCCACCGTGTGACTACTTTACAGACCTGTGTCTTTGCCTGTTGGGTGACGCTTTTCCTACTTCTGAGGGTATATCCGTGGTCAGTGGATCGTTCTGATAAGGAATGCGTTGTTTGCATCTCCAAGTGTTGTCCAGGAAATAATTTATTCAAATTGTAAGATACTACCACCCCACCTCAAAATCAAAACCAATGTTTGTGCGCACACACTCTATTCTACTTCTTGTCTGCTTCCTGTCTGCAAGGCTGATTAGCTAGACAAAAAGATGTGAAACACAGATGTGTGCGTGCAAAGTGAGAACACAACATGGAATTCATGTTTGATTTTGATTTGGAGGGGGGTATCAGATATCAATTAGATTGAATTCTTACTTGGGCACTGCTCAGAGATGCAAACGACAACTGTCTACCGATTGCGGATGTAAGCTCGGTCGTGGGAAAATTGTCACCAAACAAGCATAGGAACGGTCAGCAAATAACTAGCAAGGTGGGTGCATGTTATAAAGCTAGACCCAGGTTCCACTCAGGTCTAGAAACTGGGCAATTAAGAACCAGGCCTTGCATACAAGCACACAAAGAGGACAAGGGGTGACATCCATGTTGTTTTCTTTCTTCTTCAGATGTGCTGCGGTTCGACAACACCTACAGTATCTTCCAGTCCAAACGCATCAGCTTCACCATCGAGGTCTTGCTCCCAGGCCAATCTCAGTCTCCGAAAAAACGGGCTGGCTCACAAGTGGAGGCCAGCAACCAATCGCAGTCTCCGAATAACCAGGGTGGGTCAGAATCTGGGGCCAGCAGCTAATTGTGACAGACGTTACTGAGCTAGAGCTAGTCTCAGCCCCGGCCATGGTCAGTGAAGTCAGACCTGAAACCACTGAAATAGACTCCAATGATCAGCACTGAGGTACTTCATCTGACAATGGGCCATTGTGCTGCTCACGAATGAAGGTATGTAGCTCTGGTCCAGTGCATTACATGCAGCTTGCTGATGCTGAGACTTCTACATCTGCAAGCCACACGCAATGCTCTGGGCCAGAGTTAGAATGTACAATGAAGAGAAACAAGTCCACAACTCAGGGTTCCTGGAGTAGAGGAGATGTATTCAAACACAGACTGAAACAACTGGTTTACTTTCTACAATAAGTATATGGCTTTTAAAAATCTATTTTATTTTTAAGACCAGGAAGTATATTATATCTGAATGTCATTGATGGTCCAGGGTGTATTATTTTGCAATGCTGAGAGCAGAGCAGCAAGACCTCAGGAGATATTTATTTCGTCAACACTCCTCTATATAACCATCTGTTCAAGTACAATCCCTTTTCCGTGGCAACAACGCATTATGGGCATCACCCTGTCTTTTTCTCTCTCAAGCACTGGGTGAATTTCAAGGTTTTTCCCTTGATTTCTCATGTCCTTGATTCCTCACCTTCTTCACAAAAGGCAAGGAATAAGGAAATACTTTTGAGATGTACCCTCTCGCTCTAAATCTTTCTTCTTTCTGTCATGATTTATGAGTCATGACAAAATTAGGCCATTTTGAGTATGCCTTTACTTTTCAAAATCAACACAGTTCTGTTCAAATGAATATGTTGACATACTGGTAGTTTTATTTTCAGGGAAAACAAATCTATATTTTGTCTTTTCATTGTTAGAACATAAAAGGCAAGAAATCTTTGAGAATGCTAATATCCACTGTCCAAAATCTGTATCATTAAGCATTATTGCAGTAGAATGACATTCCATTTTGTTGTGTAATCTTCAGCTCCAGTGTTTTCCTGTATAGTGTTGCAATTTGCAAAATTCCAGTAACTTTCCCAAAATTCCCAGGATTTCCAGAAATCCTGGTTAGTGGTCTGGATTTCCTGCTTATTCCCTCCTGATTCCGGGAATTCTCCAACTGAGAAATCCAGAAAACCTAGGAATTTTGGGCAAATTACCGGAATTTTGCAAACCTTTTCATGTATATCTATATGTAACAACAAAAGACATACATGGTGTAAATGCTTGCCTTAAATACGTCAGTGTGTTTAAAGAATGTGCAGCACTCAACGAACTGGCCCTTATGGGCAGTTGAAACACTCAAAAAGCTCTATTATATGTCATCTGTAAACTGTACTTATTGATTGAAGTCGTCTTCTGCCAGCATCTGGATAAAGTATTTTGCACAGTGAAAATCATGGAATGTAGATAGCTATTATAGCTTTATTCGACGTTGGTTTGTGCTCACTGTTCAATAGATAATTTATGTTACCTTTTATGTATTTTAGTAATGAGTAGGGGGAACAGTACCCACTCCGAAACATTTAAATTGTTATCTTTTTGTGAACATTTGTCAATGTTTTCTTTAGTTAAAATTGGAAACATGTCATTTATTTTTGTAGAATTCATGTAGTCAGTGCATATCTAATGTAACAGAAACCAATCTGAGCTGTTCCAATCTATTGGGGAAATAATATACATGTTTGAATCAACTTGAATGAATCTCGTCCACAAGCCGTCTCTCTTTCTCTGTCTAACCTATATGCAGATGTGGTAACAATTAAGCCTGGAGACTGAATATACAGTATACTAACTAAACAAGTACTTGGACGTACAGTATGGTACAAAATGATCGCACTTTAGAGCCATGACAGTACCTGAGTCTACAAAAGTAAAAGGTATGTCTGTGTCTTTCTCCAGTAGTTGTATCTATTGTCTAACAGTTAGTTTTCTAAGCATTTTTTTTATTAGGAACATATACAGTTGAAGTCGGAAGTTTACATACACTAAATTGACTGTCTTTTAAATAGCTTGGAAAATTTCAGAAAATTATGTAATGGCTTTAGACGCTTCTGTGAAGATGCTGGAGGAAACAAGTAAAAAAGTATCTATATTCACAGTAAAACGAGTCCTATATCGACATAACCTGAAAGGCCGCTCAGCAAGGAAGAAGCCACTGCTCAAAAACCGCCATAAAGAAGCCAGACTATGGTTTGCAACTGCACATACTTTTTGGAGCAAAGTCCTCTGGTCTGATGAAACAAAAATAGAACTGTTTGGCCATAATGACCATTGTTATGTTTGGAGGAAAAAGGGGGATGCTTGCAAGGCGAAGAACACCATCCCAACTGTGAATTACGGGGGTGGCAGCATAATTTTGTGGGTGTGCTTTGCTGTACTTCACAAAATAGATGGCATCATGAGGGAGGAAAATTATGTGGATATATTGAAGTAACATCTCAAGACATCAGTGAGGAAGTTAAAGCTTGGTTGCAATGGGTCTTCCAAATGAACAATGACCCCAAGCATACTTCTAAATTTGTTGCAAAATGGCTTAAGGACAACAAAGTCAAGGTATTGGAGTGGCCATCACAAAACCCTGACCTCAATCCAATATAACATTTTTAGGCAGAATTGAAAAGGCGTGTGCGAGCAAGGAGGCCTACAAACCTGACTCCGTTACACCAGCTCTGTCAGGAGGAATGGGCCAAAATCCACCCATCTTATTGTGGGAAGTTTGTGGAAGGCTACCCGAAATGTTTGACCCAAGTTAAACAATTTAATGGTAATGCTACCAAATGCTAATTGAGTTGTCTATAAACCTCTGACCCACTGGGAATGTGATGAAATAAATAAATTCAAAATTAATCATTTTCTTTACTATTATTCTGACATTTAACATTCATAAAATAAAGTGGTGATACTAACTGACCTAAGACAGGGAATTATTACTAGAATTAAATGTCAGGAATTGTGAAAAACTGAGTTTAAATGTATTTGGCTAAGGTGTATGTAGACTTCAACTGTAGGTGTTCCTTTTGTCCAGGTGGGAAAGGGCAGTGTTGAGTGCAATAGAGATTGCATTATCTGTGGATCTGTTGGGGCAGTATGCAAATTTGATTGGGTCTAGGGTTTCTGGGATAATGGTGTTGAGGTGAGCCATGACCAGCCTTTCAAAGCATTTCATAGCTACAGACATGAGTGCTATGGGTTGGTAGTCATTTAGGCAGGTTACCTTAGTGTTATTGGGCACAGGGACTATGGTGGTATTACAGACTCAGTCAGGGACAGGTTGATAATGTCAGTGAAGATACTGTAGTTGGTCAGCGCATGCTTGTAGTACACGTCCTGGTAATCCGTCTGGCCCTGCGGCCTTGCGAATGTTGACCTGTTTAAAGGTCTTACATCGGCTACAGAGAGAGTGATCACACAGTCGCCAGGAACAGCTGGTGCTGTCATGCATGTTTCATTGTTACTGGCCTCGAAGCGAGCGTAGAAGCAATTTTGCTTGTCTGGTAGGTCGTGTCACCGGGCAGCTCTCGGCTGTGCTTCCCTTTGTAGTCCGTAATAGTTTGCAAGCCCTGCCACATCCGACTAGTGTCGGAGCCAGTTTAGTACAATTCAATCTTAGTCCTGTATTGACGCTTTTGCCTGTTTGATGGTTCATCGGAGGGCATAGCGGGATTTTTGATAAGATTCCGTGTTATTGTCCCGCTCCTTGAAAGCAGCAGTTCTACCCTTGAGCTCAGTGCAGATGTTGCCTGTAATCCATGGCTTCTGGTTGGTGTATGTACGTACGGTCACTGTGGGGACGATGTCATCAATGCACTTATTGATGAAGCCAGTGACTTATGTGGTGTACTCCTCAATGCCATTGAAAGAATCCCGGAACATATTCCAGTCTGTGCTAGCAAAATAGTCCTGTAGTTTAGCATCTGCTTCATCTGACCACTTTCTTATTGACCGAGTCACTGGTGCTTCCTGCTTTAGTTTTTGCTTGTAAGCAGGAATCAGGAGGATAGAATTATGGTCAGATTTGACAAATGGAGCGCGAGGGAGAGCTTTGTATCTGTCTCTGTGTGTGGAGTCAAGGTGGTCTAGAGTTTTTTTCCCTCTTGTTGCACATTTAACATGCTGAAAGAAATTAGGGCAAGCTGATTTGAGTTTCCCTGCATTAAAGTCCCCGCCACTAGCAGCTCCGCGTCTTGATGAGCGTTTTCCTGTTTGCTTATGGCTGTATACAGCTCATTGAGTGCGGTCTTAGTGCCAGCATCGGTCTGCGGTGGTATATAGACAGCTACGAAAAATATAGATGTAAACTCTCTTGTTAAATAATGTGGTCTACAACTTAGATACTCTACCTCAGGTGAACAAAAACTCAAGATTTCCTTAGATTTTGTGCACCAGCTATTGTTTACAAATATACATAGTCCGCCGCCCCTTGTGTTACCAGAGGCCGCTGTTCTGTCCTGCTGAAAAAGCATAAAACCTGCCAACTGTATGTTAATCATGTTGTTGTTCAGCCATGACTCGGTGAAACATAAGATATTACAGTTTTTAATGTCCCGTTGGTAGGATATACGTGCTCGTAGGTTGTCTATTTTATTATCGATGAATTGTACGTTGACAGGGATGAGGGCCTTGTCGGGTGTCTGGAGTAAATACTTCCCGTCCGACTCATTGAAGAAGAGGAATTCCTTCAGAACGGGGTGAGTAATCACTGCCCTGATATCAATAAGTTATTTTCGAACATAAGACACTGTGACAGAAACATTATGTACAAATTTAGTTACAAATAACCCCAAAAAACACACACAATAGCACAATTAGTTACGGGATCGTTAAACAGCGGCGCCATTAACTTTTTATGGCTGCAGGGGCAGTATTGAGTAGCTTGGATGAAAGGTGCCCATATCAAACGGCCTGCTCCTCAGTCATAGTTGCTAATATTTGCATATTATTATTAGTATTGGATAGAAAACACTCTGAAGTTTCTAAAATTGTTTGAATTATGTATGTGAGTATAACAGAACTCATTTAGCAGGCAAAAATCTGAGAAATTCCACTTTCTGTTTTTTTTCTGGAGGTGGCAGATTTTCAACCAAGGTCTCATTGAAATTACAGAAAGATATGGATGAGTTTTCACTTCCTATGCCTTCCACTAGATGTCAGCAGTCAATAGAACTTTGTCTGATGGCACTAATGTGAAGGTGGGTCGATTGACACAGGAAATAGTCACCACAGCCATGAGTGGACCATGCTTTCACCAGGCGCGTTCGCGGGGGGAAGGACTTGCGTTCCACCGCTCATCTGAAGTCATTCTAATTCTCCGGTTGGAACGTTATCCAAGATATATGTAAACAACATTCTAAAGATTGATTCAGTACATCGTTTGACATGTTTCTACTGACTGTTACGGAACTTTTGGACATTTCGTCACGTTATAGTGGACGCGCTTTGTGACTTTGGAATTGTTTACCAAACGCACTAACCAAAGTAGCGAATTGGACATAAATAACGGACATTTTCGAACAAATCAAGCATTTATTGTGGATTTGGGATTTCTAGGACTGCATTCTGATGAAGTTCATCAAAGGTAAGGAAACATTTATCATGTATTTTCTGGTTTCAGTTGACTCCAACATGGAGGCTAATTTGGCTGCTGTTCTGAGTGCCGTCTCAGATTATTGCATGGGTTAATTTTTCCGTGAACTTAAAAAAAAATCTGACACAGCGGTTGCATTAAGGAGAGGTATATCTATAATTCCATGTGTTTAACTTGTATTATCATCTACATTTATGATGAGTATTTCTGTTGAAACGATGTGGCTTTGCAAAATCACTTGATGTTTTTGGAACTAGTGAATCTAACGCGCCAATGTAAACTCCGATTTTTTTATATAAATATGAACTTTATCAAACAAAACATGCATTTATTGTGTAACATGAAGTCCTATGAGTGTCATCTGATGAAGATATTTCAAGTTTAGTGATTCATTTTATCTTTATTTATGCTTTTTGTGAATTCTATATTTTGCTGGAAAATGGCTGTGCTTATTGTGGTTTGGTGGAGACCTAACATAATCGTTTGTAGTGCTTTCGCTGAAAAGCCTATTTGAAATCAGACACTTTGGTGGGATTAACAACGAGAATAGCTTTAAAATGATATAAGACACATGTATGTTTTACGAATTGTAAATATGAGATTTCTGTGGTTTGAATTTGGCGCCCTCTATTTTCACTGGTAGTTGTCATATCGATCCCGATATCGAGATTGCAGCCATAACAGGTTTTAATGATGGCAGCTGTGTGTGTGCAAAGTTTATCCAGTGAAGCATGTCAATACTGGACAATATTTTGTATCAAGTCTGCCCAAATGTGCCGAATTGGCCAATTGATACATTTCCAAGTACATAACTATAGAGAACATTAAAAAAATGATATGGTAATACAAAATTTAAGTTTACACACTACCAGGAATGTCATACATTTATGGATCATTAGCTTATACACTAACTTTCACACATCTAGATGGCTGGGTGGGGTGGGTGCGGAGCCAGAGACAGCAGGGGTTCAAACTGTAGAACCCAGTTCCTACATTTGAGTATAAAAATAGATTTTATCAAACAAAACTATGCTACATTTTATCTCTGGGACCCTCGGGATGAAAAATCAGAGCAAGATTACTGAATGTAAGTACATTATTTACCTTCAGAGGTGAATGTATCAAACCACTTGCCGTGATAAAAGTTGTTGTTGTGCACTCTCCTCAAACAATAGCATGGTATTTTTCACTGTAATAGCTACTGTAAATTGGACAGTGCAGTTAGATTAACAATAATTTAAGCTTTCTGCCCATCTAAGACATGTCTATGTCCTAGAAAGTTTGCTGTTACTTACAACTGTCATGCTGATCACATTAGTGCACGTTAGCTCAACCATTCCGGTATAGGGACCCACATCCTGTATACATTTCAACAGTATTGAGGTTATTTTTTAAATAAAATAAAAAACTTTTACATTTGATTTGTTTAATCTCATATTGATGTCATGGCTTACAAATTCACACCTGATAGTGAGTCAGATGATTACTCCACTACTCCTATTGTCAGAGGGAGGGGTATTTGGTTTGGTGAGCATGCTGAGAGCAATGCAATGTCCAGTTGGTTTCACAGTTGCAGAGTGGGGACTTCTCAGTCATTATCTGATAGTGCTAAGAGTGCAGGGCTAGGTCAGAGCCCAGGTTGTTCTAATATGGGTACGTTTTTGAGGGGAGGTCCACACACGTCCACATCCAGTAGTGACACAAACACCATACCGTGACATGGTAGGCCAGTTAGGAGTGCAGATAGGTGTCTCCATAGTAGCCAGACTGATGTCAGTTGGAGCCATTGATAAGAGTGGTGAGCGCCACAGTACATCACCAAGAGACACAGCAGTCGCTGGTTCAGTGAGCCAGGAAGTTCCACAAGTGACTGTCCATGTCAAGTCTGAGAGAGAAACCAAAGTATTCAGAGGTCACAGCTCTGACAGATTCACAGTTCAAGAGTCGGTTGAAATCACAAAAGCATACCTGAAAAAACAAAGATGTGATGAGCCTGATCAGGCGAAGGATATCACGAAGAGGTTGATGGGTAAAGTTAGGGATGTTGTGAAGGTTGGTTTGTGGAGTGTGTGGAGGCCATGTCTTTACTGTTTGGATTGACGTCAATCCGCTTACTCGCATAATAACCAAGCCTAAACTGAACTGTTGCGAGCAGTGTTGTGTGGTTAGGAGTTAGGCATCAAGTATATACCAGGTCCTCAGAATGTAGTTTCTGATGCCCTGAGTCAAATGCCCTTTCATAAAGGTGTTGGCCACAGACTGCTCCATGAGTCCTACGAGAATATCCTCAGCGACGTTCATGCAGTGTCAATCGCCTCAGTCCAAGATGCCTTTGGGTGGTCAGTCACAATGAGTGGGAATCTGGAGCCAGAACACGGGCTGTGGAAATGGTGCAACACCTGCCTCAACTAATACCTCCTGGTCAAAGCACCTTAACTGCCTACTCAGAGAAGGAGCCTTGTGATGAGCAGCTCAATGACAGGACACTCTCTCATGTTTGGTTCTATGTGGAGAAATGCCGCAGACCCTCCAGAAGAGAAAGAGCAAAGGAATTAGTCACAGTCGTCAGATATTTGAAAAGCTGGGAAATAGCTTATTGTCAGTAACGGCACACTATATAGAGTCTCGAGATCAGATTGCAAAGACCAAACGGTTCCAATATGTCATTCCGGAGTCCTGAAGGGTGTCCACAACCACACCAGTCATCAGGATCAGTTCAGAAGCCTAAGTTTAGCAAGACAGATTATTCTGGCTGCACCTTGATGCTAGGAACTATGTCTGTGGTTGCCAGCCTTGCATCGTCAGCAAACTGTTGAGCCTGAGGGTAGGGTCCCCCCTAGAAAGTATCACCTCTACTATACCGTAACAGCTGGTTTGCATTGACTTTTGGTCAGCCGAAGATTCAAGCAACAAGTCCATCGACGTGTTGTTGGTAACAGACCACTTTAGATGAATGGCTCAAGCGTTCGCCTGCACAAAAGACCAATCAGCTAAGCAAGTGGCAAGAATCCTGTGGGACAGATATTCATGTGTTCATGGATTTCCTGAGAGAATTCATAGAGACCAAGGGGCAAACTTCAAGAGTCAACTGATCAGCGAGCTACTCAGAGTGTCCGGTGTGAGGAAGTTTCACAAAAACCTAGTGATGCCTCTTGCAATGAGATTCAGTGCTTTAAACCACAGCGCCACTTGCGAGCCATGACAAATATATATATATTGTCCTGCTAAATAGACACGTTGGGCTTTTGGTTTCTCCCCCTCTAAAAACAAAAATAAATATTTTGGCCTTTATAAATTATTATTTTGGCCTTTTTCAGATTACAATTGCTCACTTTTGGTTATTTGAAATCTCCAAAATCTCATTTTTTTTTTAACAAGGGGGGAAATGTAAGGAACTTCTGTCCGCCCCCCTGGAGGCCTTTTGAAAACATGTTTTCTTAGCAGGACAATAGACATGTGGTCCATTAAAAACACCTTCTCTGACATAGGGTCCAGCATATCTCTTGATGATGATCGGGCTCGGGCTGACACGGTCCGCTTTATATAATTAACATTTCATTATTTATAGATGTTTACATATTTTCTCATTGTTTCTGTGATAAAAAAAATGAAGTTCACATTTAAGTTAAATTCTTTAAGAGTCCTGTTTAAGTAACCAAACCAAGATGGCATAGCAGTCAGATGTGTGTTTTGTCTTGTCCCGTGTAAATATTGTTTTTTCCTTATATATTTTAATATCACTTTCCATCTATGGACTGAATATACTCTCCTGCAACCCGCCTCACACATTGTGGTACGGATGTGCTATTTCTATATTTTAATTAAGAACCAGAAACCCCATCAAAAGCTAGCCAGCAAACTGGCTACTAGCTAGTAATCAGTTAGCCATCTCCCGGCTAGCCGAAGAGGCCCATGAGCCACTCCTTGGGCTACATTACCTGGACCCCTGCCGACCCATCACGACTGGACTACCGATGTAATTCCGCCCGAGGGGTTTTTTCAACTGACTCCTCCGTCGCGACGTCCCATGAATGCCCACCCGCTAGCCTGCAAGCCGTGGCCCGCTAGCTGTCTAGAGCACATCGGACTGTTAGCTTAAGAGGCCCATCGGACAAATTCTTTGGCCACTATACCTATTTTGCCAATTGGCCTGGTTTACCACACGGAACCCTGCTGATCCGTCCTCTGAACCGGAACCCCCCAACAGAAGCTAGCCAGCTAACTAGCTACTAACTAGTAGTCAGCTAGCCACTGCTAGCGGTCATCAGCTACCTTTAGCCCGGACAACTCTCGCCAGTCTGCACAGCACGACTCAAATCAGAGCAAATCAGACCTATTTTCCCCATATCTCCGGATTCCTACCGCAAGCGCTGAACCTTTTTTTAAATAATTTTTTTCCCTCACCTGGATCATCGCAACTAGCTAGCTGCTGTCCGAGTGGCCACTCGTGGCTAACGTCTCTGTCCTGAAGCAAGAACCAATCAGCCTGGAGCTATCCTTGCTAGGCCCATTTACCACACAGAGCCCTCCTGATCCGTCTCCCGACGTCACAGCAAGAGGGCGCCACAACAGACTTTCTTCTGTTGCGATGTCCCTCAAAGGCCCTTCTGCTAGCTTGCTTGTCCTGGCCGGCTAGCTGCCTGAAGCCACTCACTGGACTCCTGCGATCACTTGGCTACGCATGCCTCTCCCTAACGTCAATATGCCTTGTCCATTGCTGTTTTGGTTAGTAATTATTGCCTTATTTCACTGTAGAGCCTCTAGCCTTGCTCAATACGTCTTAGTTAACACTTTATTTCCACCTCCCACACAAGCGGTGACATCACCTGGTTTAAATGATAATTTTAGAGACAATATCTCTTTCATCGTCACTATACACAGGTTTACCCCCACTGTTTCACATCCTACCATACCTTTGTCTGTACATTATGCCTTGAATCTATTCTACCGTGCCCAGAAATCTGCTCCTTTTACTCTCTGTTCTGAACGTACAAGCCAGTTCTTTTAGCCTTTAGCCGTACCCTTATCCTACTCCTCCTCTGTTCCTCTGGTGATGTGGAGGTTAATCCAGGCCCTGCAGTGCCTAGCTCCAATCCCATTCCTCAGGCGCTCTCATTTGTTGACTTCTGTAACTGTAAAAGCCTTGGTTTCATGCATGTTAACATTAGAAGCCTCCTCCCTAAGTTTGTTCTATTCACTGCCCTAGAACACTCTGCCAACCCGGATGTCCTAGCTGTGTCTGAATCCTGGTTTAGGAAGACCACCAAAACCCTGAAATTTCCGTCCCTAACTATGAAATTTTCCGACAAGATAGAACTGCCAAAGGGGGCAGAGTTGCAATCTACTGCAGGGATTACCTGCAGAGTTCTGTCTAACTATCCAGGTCTGCGCCCAAACAATTTGAGCTTCTACTTTTAAAAATCCACCTCTCCAGAAACAAGTCTCTTACCGTTGCCGCTTTCTATAGACCACCTTCTGCCCCCAGCTGAGCCCTGGACACCATATGCGAATTCATTGCCCCCATCTATCTTCAGAGCTGTTAGGTGACCTAAACTGGGACATGCTTAACACCCCGGTCCCATCCTACAATCTAAGTTTTATGCTCTCAATCTCACACAAATTATCAATGAACCCACCAGGTACAACCCCAAATCTGTAAAAACGGGCACCCTCATAGATATCATCCTAACCAACCTGCCCTCTAAATACACCTCTGCTGTCTTCAACCAGGATCTCAGCGATCACTGCCTCATTGCCTGCGTCCGTAATGGGTCTGCGGTCAAGCGACCACCCCTCATCACTGTCAAACACTCCCTAAAACACTTCAGCAAGCAGGCCTTTCTAATTGACCTGGCCTTGGTATCCTGGAATGATATTGACCTCATTCCGTCAGAAGAGGATGGCTGGTTATTCTTTAAAAGTTATTTCCTCACCATCTTAAATAAACATGCCCCATTCAAATAATGTTGAACCAGGGACAGATATTGCCCTTGGTTCACTCCAGACCTGACTGCCCTTGACCAGAACGAAAACATCCTGTGGCGTACTGCATTAGCATCGAATAGCCCCCACGATATGCAACTTTCAGGGAAGTTAAGAACCAATATACACAGGCAGTTAGGAAATCTAAGGCTAGATTTTCAAACAGAAATTTGCATCCTGTAGCACTAACTCCAAAAAGTTCTGGGACACTGTAGTCCATGGAGTCCATGGAGGATAACAGCACCTCCTCCCTGCTGCCCACTGCACTAAGTCTAGGAAACACTGTCACCACCAATAAATCTGCGATAATTGAGAATTTCAATAGGCATATTTCTACAGCTGGCCTTGCTTTCCACATGGCTACCCCTACCCCGGTTAACAGCCCTGCACCCCTCACTGCAACTTGCCCAAGCCTCCCCATTTCTCCTTCACCCAAATCCAGATAGCTGATGTTCTGAAAGAGCTGCAAAATCTGGACCCCTACAAATCAGCAGGGCTAGACAATCTGTACCCTCTCTTCCTAAAATTATCAGCAACCCCTATTACTAGCTTGTTCAACCTCTCTTTCGTGTCGTCTGAGATCCCCAAAGATTGAAAATCTGCCACGGTCATCCCCCTCTTCAAAGGGGGAGACACTCTAGACCCAAACTGCTACAGACCTATATCTATCCTACCCTGCCTTTCTAAGGTCTTTGAAAGCCAAATGAACAAACAGATCACGGACCATTTCGAATCCCACCGTACCTTCTCCGCTATGCAATCCGGTTTCCGAGCTGGTCATGGGTGCACCTAAGCCACGGTCAAGGTACTAAACGACATCATAACCGCCATCGATACTAGACAATACTGTGCAGCTGTATTCATCGACCTGGCCAAGGCTTTTGACTCTGTCAATCACCACATTCTTGTCGGCAGACTCAACAGCTTTGTTTTCTCAAATGACTGCCTCGCTTGGTTCACCAACTACTTCTCAGACAGAGTTCAGTGTGTCAAATCGGAGGGCCTGTTGTCCGGACCTCTGGCAGTCTCTATGGGGGTGCCACAGGTCTCAATCCTCGGGCCGACTCTTTTCTCTGTATACATCAATAATGTCACTCTTGCTGCTGGTGATTCTCTGATCCACCTCTACGCAGACGACACCATTCTGTATACTTCTGGCCCTTCTTTGGACACTGTGTTAACTAACATCCAGACAAGCTTCAATGCCATACAACTCTCCTTCCGTGGCCTCCAACTGCTCTTAAATGCAAGCAAAACTAAATGCATGCTCTTCAACTGATCGCTGCCCGGCCGTCCAGCATCACTACTCTGGACGGCTCTGACTTAGAATACGTGCACAACTATAAATACCTAGGTGTCTGGTTAGACTGTAAACTCTCCTTCCAGACTCACATTAAGCATCTTCAATCCAAAATTAAATCTACAATCGGCTTCCTATTTCGTAACAAAGCATCCTTCACTCATGCTGCTAAACATACCCTTGTAAAACTGACTATCCTACCGATCTTTGACTTCAGCGATTTCATTTACAAAATAGCCTCCAACACTCTACTCAGCAAATTGGATGCAGTCTATCACAGTGCCATCCATTTTGTCACCAATGCCCCATATACTACCCACCACTGCGACTTGTATGCTCTCATTGGCTGGCCCTCGCTTCATACTCGTCGCCAAACCCACTGGCTCCAGGTCATCTATAAGTCATTGCTAGGTAAAGCCCCGACTTATATCAGCTCACTGGTCACCATAGCAGCACCCATCTGCAGCACGCGCTCCAGAAGGTATATTTCACTGGTCACCCCCAAAGCCAATTCCTCCTTCGGCCGCATTTCCTTCCAGTTCTCTGCTGCCAATGACTGGAACGAACTGCAAAAATCACTGAAGCTGGAAACTCATATCTCCCTCACTAGTTTTAAGCACCAGCTGTCAGAGCAGATCACAGATCACTGCACCTGTACATAGCCAATCTGTAAATAGCCCATCCAACTTCCAATCACCATATTTTATTTATTTTATTTATTTTGCTCCTTTGAACCCCAGTACCACTACTTGCACACTCATCTTCTGCACATCTACCACCCCTGTGTCTAATTTGCCATACTGTAATAATTTCGCCACGATGACCTATTTATTGCCTCACCCCCCTTATCCTACCTCATTTGCACACACTGTATATAGACTTTCTCTATTGTATTATTGACTGAATGTTTGTTTATTCCATGTGTAACTCTGTGTTGTTGTTTTTGTCACACTGCTTTGCTTGATCTTGGCCAGGTCGCAGTTGTAACTGAAAACTTGTTCTCAACTAGCCTACCGGTTAAATAAAGGTGAAATATAAATAAATAAGTCAAATTAGTAGTATTTTAGTATTTTGATAAAACAGGGAGAGAAAACAAGCGTTGCAGGCTGTGAATTCTGCAAACAACATTTCTATGATGGGCTATTGGCAGGACAATCAACTTTTTCCTTTATTCAGATTACAACCTCTGAGTTTAGGATATTTGAAAACTAAATCTCAAAAATATCGTTATTTTTTAAACAAGGACTTGAAAATGGAATTGTGAGCTCTGCGAACAACATTTCCCGTCCGAGAATGGTAAATGACTAATTAATACATTCATTCAATACATTGGAATACAACATTAACCATTCATCCACCCATTATTGAGCAGGAGCTGAGAGGATCACCAAAACTAAAGGTATTTTGGTTTCAGTGCATTTTCTTTAAAAAAGGTTTTATATAGCCTATCAATGTGCAGGCATACTGTGTAATAGAATTGCTAATTGTGTACTAAAAACGTGAATGTGTTTTTGCAGAGCATACAACCATGCCGACAACCATCCGTGGAGATCAGTGGACAACAACAGGCTGCAGAGAAAAAATGCATGGTTCCGTAGAGTACCAACTGGGATGGATCCCGAGGCAAATGTGGTTTCTTCATCAACATCTTTATGCTTTCTTTAATAAAATAAAGATACAAATACTCTCCAGCTTTGATCCATGCCTGGGCCTGCAGGACGCAAATATATACAGTATATTGTGGCGAGGCGGTCTAATGTACCGCATCTCAGTGTAAGAGACTATAGTCGCTGGTTCGAATCCAGGCTGTATCACATCCGACTGTGATTGGGAGTCCTATATGGCGGTGCACAATTGGCCCAGCATCATCTGGGTTTTGCCAGGGTAGGCCGTCATTGTAAATAAGAATTTCTTCTTAACTGACTTGCCTATTTAAATAAAAACAAAACAATTTTGTAATGTGTTTTGTTTGGTAAATTGTTTTGTAAATATGAATTCACATTTGTGGTGCCACTAAATAAACAATGGAAACATTTTTATTTATTTTTTCTATTTGATCAGAACAAGCTGTAACTGGACTGTAGCATATTACTTACTAAAACTGTTGTTATACTAAGGTTGTTATTCTGAGAGAAACAAAAATGACCTGGACGCCATGTACAGTATTATAGACTCTAAAAGGAAACATTACCACTGTCTCTTGCGCATGTCATTTTCCTTTCATAATGCATCCTTATTTACAAAGTGATTATTATTATTAGATATTCTCACAGCGCACATTTGTAAATCCCAAATTCTAAAAGTAATTGGAACGGTAGATACAAATGATTTGTGACATTGTGGTTACAATAAAGAATGTAAACATTCTGTGTTTTTATTTACAGAAGTGATGGACAGCTGGAGGCATTTTGAAAACAGGTTTTCATAGGGGAGTGTAGCAGGTGTTGCCCATCATGCAAACAATGTTTCCTATTATCAGGACAATAGACTGTTCATAGCCAGGTGTGAAAATCCCCCAATTTGCAATGTATTCGATGCTTAAGTACTCTAACGTGTTCCATTTCTAACTCAAGACCTCATACAACAAATAATACAACAAACATTGTTGTTAAACTCAAATATACAATTGATAGAAAAAACTTCAACAAGTGGAAGGGTGAAAAGTATTATTATTATTAACCCTGCATTATAATTATATAAAAGCCCCTTAGACATTCTGTGTTTTTATTTACAGTATTGATGTGCAACTGGAGGCATTTTGTTAAATAAAGTTTATATTTACATTTTAAAAACCTCACCTAGCGAGGGTATCGTTTTCTTAGCATGGGAGGAGAATTCTCCACCTGGGCGTACTGTGAGAGGATCATGTACAACACAATGATATCCTTGGGCATGCTGTAGTCTTCAAATCTGGTGGGTAAGTTGTCCCTCAGCTGCTTGATGAAATCTTCCATCACCTCTGTGACAATGCCTGGTCCCTCTTTCTTCAGTGTGCTGAAGTACAGTAGCCTTTCAGATGACAAGTCCAAATTGAACAACTCAAGCTTCCTAGTAAAGGCCTCACATTTCTCCACCTTGTCTGCGACTGTTTCCCTCCTTGTAACTGCAGATTTAACCCGTTTAAGTTAGAATATGTCTGCAAAAAAAGCTGTGTGTGCAGCTTGCAGTTAACGATGTAATGTTTCTGCGTCAGGCCTGTATATGGGGCAGGAAGACCACTAAAAGTTCTATGCTAGATTCATAATTAGTCTGAGATTGAATTATTTGCTAACAGCAATATTTTCATTGCAAATAAGACACTCTGGCTTGGCATTGGGAAAAGATGGAGAGATGAAAGCATATCTCTGTACATTCTTCTCTGAAATTTCAATTTTCATTATCCACCTTTCTTCTTGATACTTTTTGAGAGTGACATTTTATCTTGCTATCAAGTAAATTGTTATGAACAAATGTTGACGTTACAGAAAGTAGAGTAGCCTACATTAGGCTACATAGACCAACACACGCAAGGTGTGCTGCAGTATGATGCAACTTTTACAGGAAGAACCTGTACAGTTATGGAAGTACCCCTTATCTGCCAGTAGATGTGCTCTTCAGAAAAATCCTGAACGACCCAGCTGTGACCAGTTACCTGTGGAGGAGAGAGTGAATTCCATTCCTGAAAGAGGGAGAGATAATTCCTTACCTGATCCGGAGCCTGATGGAAGAACTCGAGAATGGATAACACAGCTACCAAGTGGAAGAGATGATTGAGAAGAACTCAGTGGGGCTTCAGCACCTCTGGTCTCTCAAGACTCAAAAGATACTCCGAAGAGATCCAGTGAACAGTTACAAGGGCTTGTCTGTTCACTGGATCTCTGACACTCACACTGAGCATTGTAGTGCACTTACACAAGTCAGAACCCATATGTTGGTTGCATTGTCAGACCTGTTAACAGATTGATACACAGTATGTCTAGACAAGACATTCTCAGTGACACTAAGCTTAACGTTCAAGCAGTTTGCAAGTCAGAGTTCAAAGATTAGGCAAAGCAACAGTTTGTAGTTACAATCTTTCAGTAAAGATCCCAGTTTTCTTTTTACTTTTGCACTTTATTTTATTGATCAGGGTCAGTAGTACACAGTATGAATAGGTTGTGTGGGGTGTAGAAAGGCATCCTTCAACCAGTAGTTGGTTGGAGAGTTAGGCCAGCTATCTTTCCACTTCATCCTTCATCATGGATACGTCAGATGTTGTCAATTCAGTCTATGGAGACCTACAAGTTAACAAGTGATGTACCCTTTACCCTATGGTTGTAAACTGTTGCTGAAATTCAGTGTGGATGGGTGTAACAGGGTTAGAAATGTCCCTGTTGACTGACTTTCTCCATAATTATTTGTTTTTCATGCTATTCGTGTGTTAAGGGACATCTACTGGCGTAATGTGGTACTGCAGTTATGTGGTTACATCCTTTAGTTTAATTGACAATTTCTTGAGGTATGTATTGTGCGCCAGGCTGTCCCTTGTATTTTGATATATTTTGGGAAAATAACTTGTTCTAAGCTGTAAAACCATGTTAACATGTATTGTGAGGGTTTATTTGGACTTCTGTCCAGTAAATGTAACTGTACGGACATTTTGGCAATTCGCCTCAGCTATGCTAGCTAGCTCCGTCCACTGTGTATTAATCAAATCAAATTTTATTGGTCACATACACCTGATTAGCAGATATTATTGTGGGTGTAGGGAAATGCCTGTGCTTCTAGTTCCGACAGTGCAGTAATATCTAACAAATTACAACGTATACCCAATACACACAAATCTAAATAGGAAATTGTATTTATTTATAAAACTAGGCAAGTCAGTTAAGAACAAATTCTTATTTACAAGGATGGCCTACCGGGGAACAGTGGGTTAACTGACTTGTTCATGGGCAGAACGACAGATTTTTACCTTGTCAGCTCTGGGATTCAATCTAGCAACCTTTCGATTACTCGCCCAACGCATAAACCACTAGGCTACCTGCCACCCCAGAAGGTGAGGTGAATTAAGACTATATACACATATGGATGAGCGATGTCAGAGCGGAATGGACTAAGATACAGTAGAATAGTATATAAAACAGTATATGCATATGAGATGAGTAATGCAAGATATGTAAGCATTATAGGTGAATGAGATACCATAGAATATTATAGAAAACAATATAAACACATGACTTCGCCTTCTGGATGATAACGGGGTGAACAGGCAGTGGCTCAGGTGGTTGATGTCCTTGATGATCTTTTTGGCCTTCCTGTGACATTGGGTACTGTAGGTGTCCTGGAGGGCGGGTAGTTTGCCCTGGTAATGCGTTGGGCAGACCGCACCACCCTCTGGAGAGCCTAGCGGTCGTGGGCACCTATCGCTTTAAGGGTTGATTCTTGTGTTCTATACTAGCCAGCTATATCCAGACATCTAAGAGAGAGAGAACAGCTCACTGAACATTACTCGCCCTAGCAGAGCTGGGTAGGCTGTTATGTTATCCAGAGCGTTGGTGACTGCAACTGTGCTGTCAGATTGTCTGTAAATTCAGAGCGTTCTGCGTTCAGAACGCACACTGGACCCTCTGGCCAATAAGTAGGGTTGTTCCAAAAGCTCTGACCTCACAATGACAGTCAAGCACCGAAGCTAACATTGGCTAGCTACTTCCAGACACATAATGAGAGAACACCCGACTCTGACCATTTTACTCTCCCTGGCAGAGCTGGTTAAGCCGTTTTCATGTTATCCAGAGTGTTGATGACTTACAGTGGGGCAAAAAAGTGTTTAGTCAGCCACCAACTGTGCAAGTTCTCCCACTTAAAAATATGAGAGAGGCCTGTAATTTTCATCATAGGTACACTTCAACTATGACAGACAAAATGAGAAAAAAAATTCCAGAAAATCACATTGTAGGACTTTTAATGAATTTATTATGGTGGAAAATAATTATTTGGTCACCTACAAACAAGCAAGATTTCTGGCTCTCAAAGACCTGTAACTTGTTCTTCAAATCAAATCAAATTTTATTTGTCACATACACATGGTTAGCAGATGTTAATGCGAGTGTAGCGAAATGCTTGTGCTTCTAGTTCCGACAATGCAGTAATAACCAACAAGTAATCTAACTAACAATTCCAAAACTACTGTCTTATACACAGTGTAAGGGGATAAAGAATATGTACATAAGGATATATGAATGAGTGATGGTACAGAGCAGCATAGGCAAGATACAGTAGCTGATATCGAGTACAGTATATACATATGAGATGAGTATGTAAACAAAGTGGCATAGTTAAAGTGGCTAGTGATACATGTATTACATAAGGATGCAGTCGATGATATAGAGTACAGTATATACGTATGCATATGATATGAATAATGTAGGGTAAGTAACATTATATAAGGTAGCATTGTTTAAAGTGGCTAGTGATATATTTACATCATTTCCCATCAATTCCCATTATTAAAGTGGCTGGAGTTGAGTCAGTGTCAGTGTCAGTGTGTTGGCAGCAGCCACTCAATGTTAGTGGTGGCTGTTTAACAGTCTGATGGCCTTGAGATAGAAGCTGTTTTTCAGTCTCTCGGTCCCAGCTTTGATGCACCTGTACTGACCTCGCCTTCTGGATGATAGTGGGGTGAACAGGCAGTGGCTCGGGTGGTTGATGTCCTTGATGATCTTTATGGCCTTCCTGTAACATCGGGTGGTGTAGGTGTCCTGGAGGGCAGGTAGTTTGCCCCCGGTGATGCGTTGTGCAGACCTCACTACCCTCTGGAGAGCCTTACGGTTGAGGGCGGAGCAGTTGCCGTACCAGGCGGTGATACAGCCCGCCAGGATGCTCTCGATTGTGCATCTGTAGAAGTTTGTGAGTGCTTTTGGTGACAAGCCGAATTTCTTCAGCCTCCTGAGGTTGAAGAGGCGCTGCTGCGCCTTCTTCACGATGCTGTCTGTGTGAGTGGACCAATTCAGTTTGTCTGTGATGTGTATGCCGAGGAACTTAAAACTTGCTACCCTCTCCACTACTGTTCCATCGATGTGGATAGGGGGGTGTTCCCTCTGCTGTTTCCTGAAGTCCACAATCATCTCCTTAGTTTTGTTGACGTTGAGTGTGAGGTTATTTTCCTGACACCACACTCCGAGGGCCCTCACCTCCTCCCTGTAACAATATAAACGGTCTGCCTACCCATGTCAGAGACGCAAACTCGGTCTCAACCTTTAAGTCTTTACTGAAGACTCATCTCTTCAGTGGGTCATATGATTGAGTGTAGTCTGGCCCAGGAGTGGGAAGGTGAACGGAAAGGCTCTGGAGCAACGAACCGCCCTTGCTGTCTCTGCCTGGCCGGTTCCCCTCTTTCCACTGGGATTCTCTGCCTCTAACCCTATTACAGGGGCTGAGTCACTGGCTTACTGGGGCTCTCTCATGCCGTCCCTGGAGGGGGTGCGTCACCTGAGTGGGTTGATTCACTGTTGTGGTCATCCTGTCTGGGTTGGCGCCCCCCGCCCCCCCTTGGGTTGTGCCGTGGCGGAGATCTTTGTGGGCTATACTCAGCCTTGTCTCAGGATGGTAAGTTGGTGGTTGAAGATATCCCTCTAGTGGTGTGGGGGCTGTGCTTTGGCAAAGTGGGTGGGGTTAATATCCTTCCTGTTTGGCACTGTCCGGGGGTGTCCTCGGATGGGGCCACAGTGTCTCCTGACCCCTCCTGTCTCAGCCTCCAGTATTTATGCTGCAGTAGTTTATGTGTCGGGGGGCTGGGGTCAGTTTGTTATATCTGGAGTACTTCTCCTGTCCTATTCGGTGTCCTGTGTGAATCTAAGTGTGCGTTCTCTAATTCTCTCCTTCTCTCTTTCTTTCTCTCTCTCGGAGGACCTGAGCCCTAGGACCATGCCCCAGGACTACCTGACATGATGACTCCTTGCTGTCCCCAGTCCACCTGGCCATGCTGCTGCTCCAGTTTCAACTTCCACCTGACTGTGCTGCTGCTCCAGTTTCAACTGTTCTGCCTTATTATTATTCGACCATGCTGGTCATTTATGAACATTTGAACATCTTGGCCATGTTCTGTTATAATCTCCACCCGGCACAGCCAGAAGAGGACTGGCCACCCCACATAGCCTGGTTCCTCTCTAGGTTTCTTCCTAGGTTTTGGCCTTTCTAGGGAGTTTTTCCTAGCCACCGTGCTTCTACACCTGCATTGCTTGCTGTTTGGGGTTTTAGGCTGGGTTTCTGTACAGCACTTTGAGATATCAGCTGATGTACGAAGGGCTATATAAATAAATTTGATTTGATTTGATCTGTAGGCCGTCTCGTCGTTGTTGGTAATCAAGCCTACCACTGTTGTGTCGTCCGCAAACTTGATGATTGAGTTGGAGGCGTGCGTGGCCACGCAGTCGTGGGTGAACAGGGAGTACAGGAGAGGGCTCAGAACGCACCCTTGTGGGGCCCCAGTGTTGAGGATCAGCGGGGAGGAGATGTTGTTGCCTACCCTCACCACCTGGGGGCGGCCCGTCAGGAAGTCCAGTACCCAGTTGCACAGGGCGGGGTCGAGACCCAGGGTCTCGAGCTTGATGACGAGCTTGGAGGGTACTATGGTGTTGAATGCCGAGCTGTAGTCGATGAACAGCATTCTCACATAGGTATTCCTCTTGTCCAGATGGGTTAGGGCAGTGTGCAGTGTGGTTGAGATTGCATCGTCTGTGGACCTATTTGGGCGGTAAGCAAATTGGAGTGGGTCTAGGGTGTCAGGTAGGGTGGAGGTGATATGGTCCTTGACTAGTCTCTCAAAGCACTTCATGATGACGGATGTGAGTGCTACGGGGCGGTAGTCGTTTAGCTCAGTTACCTTAGCTTTCTTGGGAACAGGAACAATGGTGGCCCTCTTGAAGCATGTGGGAACAGCAGACTGGTAGCCTCTTTAAGAGGCTCCTCTGTCCTCCACTCGTTACCTGTATTAATGGCACCTGTATTAATGTTAGAACTTGTTATCAGTATAAAAGACACCTGTCCACAACCTCAAACAGTCACACTCCAAACTCCACTATGGCCAAGACCAAAGAGCTGTCAAAGGACACCAAAAACAAAATTGTAGACCTGCACCAGGCTGGGAAGACTGAATCTGCAATAGGTAAGCAGCTTGGTTTGAAGAAATCAACTGTGGGAGCAATTATTAGGAAATGGAAGACATACAAGACCACTGATAATCTCCCTCAATCTGGGGCTCCATGCAAGATCTCACCTCGTGGGGTCAAAATGATCACAGGAATGGTGAGCAAAAATCCCAGAACCACACGTGGGGACCTAGTGAATGACCTGCAGAGAGCTGGGACCAAAGTAACAAAGCCTACCATCAGTAACACACTACGCCGCCAGGGACTCAAATCCTGCAGTGCCAGAAGTGTCCCCCTGCTGAAGCCAGTACATGTCCAGGCCCGTCTGAAGTTTGCTAGAGAGCATTTGGATGATCCAGAAGAAGATCGGGAGAATGTCATATGGTCAGATGAAACCAAAATAGAACTTTTTGGTAAAAACTCAACTCGTCGTGTTTGGAGGACAAAGAATGCTGAGTTGCATCCAAAGAACACCATACCTACTGTGAAGCATGGGGGTGGAAACATCATGCTTTGGGGCTGTTTTTCTGCAAAGGTACCAGGACGACTGATCCGTGTAAAGGAAAGAATGAATGGGGCCAAGTATCGTGAGATTTTGAGTGAAAACCTCCTTCCATCAGCAAGGGCATTGAAGATGAAACGTGGCTGGGTCTTTCAGCATGACAATGATCCCAAACACACCACCCGGGCAACGAAGGAGTGGCTTCGTAAGAAGCATTTCAAGGTCCCGGAGTGGCCTAGCCAGTCTCCAGATCTCAACCCATAGAAAATCTTTTTAGGGAGTTGAAAGTCCGTGTTGCCCAGCAACAGCCCCAAAACATCACTGCTCTATAGGATATCTGCATGGAGGAATGGGCCAAAATACCAGCAACAGTGTGTGAAAACCTTGTGATAACTTACAGAAAACATTTGACCTCTGTCATTGCCAACAAAGGCTATATAACAAAGTATTGAGATAAACTTTTGTTATTGACCAAATACTTATTTTCCACCATCATTTGCAAATAAATTCATAAAAAATCCTACAATGTGATTTTCTGGATTTTTTTTTTCATTTTGTCTGTCATAGTTTTTTTGTAACAGTATTTTTATTGGAATTTCACAATTTTCACCCATATTAAGAGATACAACAACAGAGACAAAGCACACAGAACAAAAACAAGAAAAACAGCACCCACTTACACATATCTACGTGCATATATATACACATACATACATACACATACATACACACACATACATATACCCATGCATATACACACACACATACATACACGCACGTACACACGTATACACACCCATACATACGTACACCATTTTCCTCTTCCCGCTCGGTGCTTCTCTCACCCCATCACCATCATTGCGTCTCTCAATACATACATTTTAAACAAACTTACAAACAGAAATTAAACAAAAAAGCTCAGTTTAAACCAAGAGGTTAGGTTCCACACATGGAACGTACAGTGTAGTTCTGAAATACATAGATCCCCGCCATTCTAAGAGAATCCTTGCAGCATAATAGCTGATACCTCAGGTTCTAGGTAATTTAGATAAGGTTCCCATACTTTGTAGAACTGGTCTGTTTTAGAATGCAATGTACATGTCAGATATTCCAGAGGCACCCTTTCAAATAGTATCTTATGCCAATCTTTAATTAGAAGGAACCTTATCACTAATCCACTGTAAAAGGATGTTTTTCCTCACTGCGAAGGTAAGGATGTTGTAAAGCCTCCTTTTACCCACAGAAGTAACATGCCTACTAGGGAGACCTAACAGTAAAGAAACTGGGTCCAATTCTAGATCAACCCCTAGGATCTTTTCAATTTCTTGCAGAACACCAGACCAGTATCTTTGTATTTTGGTACATGACCATAAACAATGTGTTAGGGTGCCTGTATCAGTTTTGCATTTAAGACACTGAGGGGAAGAGGATGTGGGGCTAAAAGCATGTCTGCGATTTGGGGATATATGCAATCTGTGTATTATTCTTAATTGGATTGCTCTAGTACGGTTTCATATAGATATTGTTTTTGCATATCTCCAAATGTCCTCCCACATCTCTTCGTCAATAGTAACAGACAATTCTTTCTCCCACACTTGTTTCACCCTCTGTGTGTTGACAGGAGAAAAGGACCTTAAAGTATCATAAAACAGATTTACAGACATTTTCCTTTTTCCATTATTTCAATGACAGACACATCAGGGTTACCAATTAAGGTGGTGCTCTTCAGAATATAATGTCTTACTTGTAGGAAGCGGAAAAAGTCCTGCTTTGGGAGTCGATATTTCTCGACCATCTGCTCAAATGACAACAAAATCTTATCAGCAAATAAGTCATTTAGCCTGCGTATGCCCTTATTAAGCCATAAGTTAAAGCCAGCATCCAGCAATCCTGGACTGAAATCTGGGTTGTTAAGAATTGGGGTAAGAGCAGAGTTTAGTTTGGACCTTCCCAGGAAGCGTTGAACTGACCTCCATACTTTGAGTGTGTTAAGTGTAACGGGATTATTGCAGTGATCTTCTACAGACTTGAAACTTCTGAAAAATAAAAGATCATGTAAGGGGTATGGTGAAAGAGAAGTCTCAATGTCTAACCAAATAGAGGAGTCATCATTTGTGATCCAGTCAAAAATATAACAAAGGTGGGCACACCATTGATAGAACCTGATATTGGGCAGGTCCAAGCCGCCCATAGAACTTGGCAGCTGCAATATTGCCGTCTTAAGTCTTGGCTTGCGTTTCCTCCATATAAAGGAACTTAGCCATCCATTTACATCCTTTATTACCTTATTGGAGAGTAATACTGGGATCATTTGGATTGGGTAAAGTAGTCTAGGTAAAATGTTCATTTTCAAGAGGGATATTCTACCCAACCAAGAAATTGGGAGAGAGTTCCAGCGCTCCAGATCCTGTCTTATTGTATCAAACAAGGGAACAAAATTGGCTTTGTACATTAGCTGGAATTTAGGAGTTACAAATATACCCAGATACATGAAACCTGAGGGAGACCATTTAAAAGGGAAGGGGGGAGAAGTATTAGGTACAGAGTGTAGGCTACCAAGTGGCATAGCCTCTGACTTAGTAAGGTTAATCTTGTAGCCTGAGAATTTGCTGAATGATTCAATAATATTAATAAGAGATGTAATTGAAGTCTCGGGACTAGAGAGGAATATCAGGACATCATCAGCATACAAGCTTATTTTATGGTGAACATCACCAATGAGCAGCCCCTGTATAGCAGGCGTTACCCTGATGGCCTCGGCCAATGGTTCAATAATGAGTGCAAAGAGGAGGGGGGATAAAGGACAGCCCTGTCTGGTACCTCTGTGTATAGAGAAGCTATTTGACCGTAGCCCATTAGTAAGGACAGAAGCCTGAGGATCATCATATAAAACTTTCACCCATTTTATAAAGTTGTCCCCCAGACCAAATTTATTTAGAGCAAATAATAGGTAAGACCACTCCACACGATCAAATGCTTTCTCAGCATCTAGGGAGAGCACAAGACCATCCACAGCACTTTGTTAGTAGGCTTGAATTACATTAAGAAGCCGCCTGACGTTGTTGCATGACTTACGGCCCCTAATGAAGCCAGTTTGGTCTCCTTTCACAATTAGTGGCAGTGAGTCCTCTAATCTTGTGGCTAGAATTTTAGAAAGCAATTGTCTATCCTCATTCAGATGGGAAATTGGTCTGTACGAGGAACAAGACTTTGGACATTTTCCCTTTTTGAGAATAAGTGAAATGTTGGCTTCTCTCAGCGTTTGAGGGAGTTGGTCATTTGAAAATGAGTGGTTAAACATATCACGCAATGGCTCAAGGATCAGGCCATGGAACTCTTTATAGAACTCACTACAAAACCCGTCTGGTCCTGGGGCCTTACCATTTTGCAGATTCTTAATTGCGAACATTATCTCTTCCTTGGTAATAGGGGCATTAAGAAGGGACCTCTGCTCTTCGGAGATAGTAGGGAGCTCAATCTTACAAAATAAGTTCTCCATTAATTTGGGTGCATCCTTTGGCAGTTCTGAGGCATAAAGGTTTGTATAAAATTTCTTAAATGAGTCACTTATCAATTTATTTTCATATAAATGATTACCATCAGAATCAGTAATAGTAGCAATTGACTGAGAGTCAGCCCTCTTTTTAGCTAGGTATGCCAAGTACTTTCCTGGCTTATCGACATGTTCATATAGCTTTTGCCTGACAAATCTCATTTTCTTTTCAGCGTCCTGTGTTAGGAGAGAGTCTAACGTTGATCTAATGACTGATATTTCCTTTAATAGGGCAGGAGTGGGCGTTTTAATGTAGTTCTTCTCTTTAGTTCCTAATTCACCCTCTAACATTTTTTGCTTTTCCTGCTTTTTCCGTCTCTTAGTAGCTGTGTATGACATAATCAGACCCCTGGCATACGCTTTACAGGTCTCCCAAAGGAGCGAGGGGTTATCTGTTGATTGAGAGTTAATAGAGAAAAATGCTTTAAACTCTGTTATAAAATATGATGTGAATGTATGGTCTTTAAGAATGGTTGTGTTCAACCTCCAATGTCTTGACCGATTGAATGCCCCGTTGAGTTTTATGTCCAGGATCACCTCAGCATGATCAGATATGACTATGCTTCCTATCCTAGCGGATAAAACAGACTGCAACGACGTCTTGGGCATAAAAAATAATCTATTCTAGTCTGACATCCATGAGGTGCAGAGAAAAAAAGTGAACTCTCTGTTGGAGGGATGAAAAGCTCTCCAGACATCCGCATACCCCAGATCATCACAAATAACTTTAAGTGACTTAGCTTGAGGAGAGAGTGAAGCTATACCACTGGGAAACCTATCAATAAGGGGGTTCAACAAGCAGTTAAAATCTCCTCCAACCACTGCAGTGTCTGAGTTTAATTCTGAAAAGTCTAGAAATGCCTTAGTGAGGAAATCAGGGGGGTGAGCAGGGGGGAAGTAAATATTCATTATGGAAATGTTCTGCCCTTGTAAAGTACCATTAATTATAACAAAGCGACCAAATGTATCTTTCACACAATTCAAGACCTTAAGTGGTAAGTTCTTTTTCACCAGAATTGCTACACCTCTACTTCTGGATGTAACTGATGAGAAAAACACTTGACCAAACCCTCCTTGTTGTAATTTCAGGTGCTCCTTATCATCCAAATGAGTTTCTTGCAACAGGGCAATATCAATATTTTCTTTTTCAAAAAACAGTACTTTCTTCCTTTTAATGGGGTTATGGCTCCCTCTAATGTTCCACGTACATACACGCAGTCTGTTATCTGCCATTGTATCTTGACCATTCAATATCCAGACTGGATCCTACTGTAAAAGTGGGGTGGTACCTTTTTCCATGTGTTGAACTCTCCTCTATCTCACTGAGCATAAACAAAAAATATGAACCCTGAACTCGAACTATACTAAACCCCAAAATTAAACATGTAAAGATCCAAAAGGGGGTTTTCTCACTAGCTAACATGCAGGGGATTTCAACTCTCCAATGTAGACTCTTAAGTCTGCATTGCCGCTCAATAGCCTCATCCTTTATATATATATGGAAAAGAAAATCAATAGAAGAAGATTGAGGCTCTTCCACCTAAAACCAAGCCTGGGCACCAATATGGATTCACACATATCTCAGCCTGAGCTATAGCGGCTATTACTTTAGCAAGAAAAATAATAAAGATACGAATATAAGATACGAAAGCCGGAGTACGTGAGGACTCACACCACTGTTTCATGATCAGATTCAACCAAAAATAAACAAAGTTATTCAATGCTGTGGAGGTGCAGCTTAAAGTTATTTACCCGAGAGAGTCAATAAACGCAGCAGCCTCTTCAGGTGTGTAGAGCTTTTTAGGTGATCCGTTGACCATAATCTTCAATGTGGCCGGGTACAACAGTGCGTAGTCCATCTTCATTCTCCTGAGTCGAGCCTTCGCCTCATCAAACTCTTTGCTTCTTCGTACAACCGCTGTGGAATAATCATTGAAGAATGAGACCTTTGGACCTTTATGTTGACTACCATCAGAGCCGATGTTTCTAGCCGCATCCATGACGCGCTGCTTGTCGGTGAAGTTGTGGAACTTTATAACCACCGGCCGTGGGCGCTGATTGGGACCGGGTATCGGTGCTTGAGAGCGATGGGCTCTGTCCAGCTTCACACGACCAGCCTTAGTGTCCATTTGTAGGTAGCCAGGGATCCATTCCTCAAAGAATTTTACTGAACGTGTCCCTTCAGAATTTTCCGGGAGTCCCACAACACGAATATCGCATCTGCGTCCTCGATTATCCAAGTCGTCAATGTGCTCCACCATTTCGTGCACCTGTTTCTCAAGTGCTTTTATCTTAGCCTCCATAGATGTAGTTGAAGTTTCCACTGCAGCAATTCTTCCTTCCGCCTCAACAACACGTTTCACAACGCTCTGTATTTCAGCTGAATGGCCTGCTATTGCTTCCAAGACCGTTCTTATCTTAGCATCGATCACTTTAGTAATGTTATCAGTCATCTTTTGAATCATCAGGTCCATTGTGCCTGGATCCGCAATGGTGTTAGCTTCGCTAACGTTAGCTAGCTCCTCATGCACATCCACAGGGGTGGTGGTTTTGGTCGACTTCTTAGTAGTTCTATTGGGCATGTTGTCGGAGATTTTTGCGAAATAGTCGTCAAGGCTCATTATATGGTAACTTATTTAGCCAATTCTACCACTTTTTCAAGCTAGGAGATTAATGTAAGAATATACATTTACGAATGCCACACGAGAGCTCGCTGAAACACTGTGTTCTCTCTACGGCGCCATTTTGTCCCCACCTTGTCTGTCATAGTTGAAGTGTACCTATGATGAAAATTACAGGCCTCTCTCATCTTTTTAAGTGGGAGAACTTGCACAATTGGTGGCTGACTAAATACTTGTTTGCCCCACTGTATAATGCATAGTATTATTAGTATTGGATAGAAAACACTATAAAGTTTCTAAAACTGTTTGAATGATGTCTGAGAGTATAACAGAACTCATATGGCAGGCAAAATCTTGAGGAGAAATCAAAACAGGAAGTGAGAAATCTATGCTAGGCTATTGATAAACTTACACAAATGCTTGTCTAGCTTTGGCTGTAAAGCATATTTTGATAATCTGAGATGACAGGGTGATTAACAAAAGGCTAAGCTGTGTCTCAATATATTTCACTTGTGATTTTCATGAATAGGAATATTTTCTAGGAATATTTATGTCCATTGCGTTATGCTAATTGGTGTCAGTCGATGATTACGCTCCCTCATGCGGGATGGGGAGTCACTTATCTAGGATGGTGAGGAAAGAACTTTTAAAGAATGACCGGGCATCCTCAACTGACGGGATGAGGTCAATATCTTTCCAGGATACCCGTCCAGGTCGATTAGAAAGGCCTGCTCGCAGAAGTGTTTTAGGGAGCGTGAGGGGTGGTCAGGATGATGTCTATGAGGGTGCCCATTTAGGGTTGTTCCTTGATTTGTGTGAGATTGAGGGCATCTAGCTTAGATTGTAGGACTGCCGGGGTGTTAAGCATATCCCAGTATAGGTCACCTAACAGAACGAACTCTGAAGCTAGATGGGGGGGGGGCGATCAATTCACAAATGGTGTCCAGGGCACAGCTGAGAGCGGAGGGGGGTCGATAGCAGGTGGCAACAGTGAGAGACTTGTTTCTGGAGAGATTATTATTTTTTTATTAGAAGTTTGAACTGTTTGTGTACAGACCTGGAAAGTATGACAGAACTTTGCAGGCTATCTCTGCTGTAGATTGCAACTCCTCCCCCTTTGGCAGTTCTATCTTGACGGAAAATGTTGTAGTTGGGTATGGAAATCTCCGACTTTTTGGTGGCCTTCCAAAGCCAGGATTCAGACACGGCAAGGACATCAGGGTTTGCGGAGTGTGCTAAAGCAGTGAGTAAACAAACTTAGGGAGGAGGCTTCTGATGTTAACATGCATGAAACAAAGGCTTTTTTGATCACAGAAGTCAACAAATGAGGGTGCCTGGGGACACGCAGGGCCTGTGTTTACCTCCACATCACCCGAGGAACAGAGGAGGAGTAGGATGAGGGTACGGCTAAAGGCTATCAAAACTTGTCGCCTAGAGCGTTGGGGACAAAGAATAAAAGGACCAGATTTCTGGCCGTGGTAGATTAGGTTGAGGGCTTAATGTGCAGACAGGGGTATGGTGGGGTGCGGGTACAGTGGAGGTAAGCCCAGGCACTGAGTAAGAGAGGTTGTATCTCTGGACATGCTGTTTATAATGGGTGAGATCACCGCATGTGTGGGAGGTGGGACAAAGGAGGTATCAGAGGTATGATGAGTGGAACTAGGGGCTCCATTGTAAACTAAACCAATGATAACTAACCTAAACAACAGTATACAAGGCATATTGACATTTGAGAGAGACATACAGCGAGGCATAAAGTAATCACAGGTGTTGATTGGGAGAGCTAGCTAAGACAACAACGGGTAAGACAACAACAGCTAATCAGCTAAAACAACAACAGGTAAAACGGCGATGAATGGGCAGAGGGGGGTTCGTGGCTGGGGCAAAAAATAAACAGAATGGAGTACCGTGATTAATGGACAGTCCAGCAGGCATCAGCTATGTAGCCAAGTGATCATAGGGTCCAGGGGGCAGCAATAGATGGAACAGGGAAGCCGCAGCGTAGCACGCGGGCGACACAGCGTTTAAAGTTAGTAGCTAGTAGAAGCGTCTGCTCCGACGTCTGACGGAGGCCGGTTGAAGGCACAGCTGATGGAGTATTCGTCGGCAGACCTGTCGTGGTGGTGCGGCGGGGCGCCGTGTCGACAAAGGATCCAAGCCAGATGGCGAAAGAGGTATTGTAGTTGAAGTAATTTAGTTTGCTAGTCGGGAGATGCGCCTGGCTCACGGCTAACTGGTGCTAGCTTCGGGGCAGGGGTGTTAGCCACTATAGCCACTCGGTAGCAGCGGTGATCTGGTGCCAAGGTCCAGAGCTTACGGCAAGGATCCGGTGGAGTAGTGTGTTCTAGCCATGTTTGGGTGGAGTCCGGGTGATCAAAAACATACAAAAAGTACACGAGAGGACGAACAAAACATGTCTGCACTGCTACGCCATCTTGGAAATAGACTCCAATTAAGCCCTCTTGTTGTTTGTAAAGTCAAATTCAAAAGGCACTCACACATTAGAGCTATCTTTTTTGCAGGTGCATGGCAACAGGAGGATAAGATGAGGAAAAAATAGGAAGGAACCCGCACACTGCTCTTGATCGTATCACTGATCTTAAATAAGCTTTACTTATTGGCCTCACAGCCTTCGTCAGAGCTTTTGTGAGGTTTTTAAATTAGCACGCTTATGTAGACCTAGCCACACCCACATCCGTTCCACGTGAAGGAAAAACAAATATGTGCTACCAGATATAACAATATGCATTTCATAACTATTCAAATAAACTGTGTCCATAAAATGTAGCGGGTAGCGGCACCCATTACCTCACTGCTGAAGGGGGGTTGCCGAGGCTGACAGAGCCTTCAATAGGTTGAAGGTGCTGTTCACAGACGCCCCGTGTTGGCGCACCCGGACCCCTCTTTAGCATTCATAGTGGAGGTGGACCTGTCCGAGGCTGGGGTGGGTGCCGTGCTATCACAGCGCTCGGGTACGCCATCGAAACGCCGCTTTCTTTTCGAGGAAACTCAGTCCGGTGGAGCGTAACTATGATGTGGGGGAGGTGTTGTTAGCGGTGGTAAAGGCCCTGAGGGTGTGGAGACACTGGCATGAGGGGGCTAGGCACCCTTTTCTCATCTGGACCGACCACCAGAATCTGGAGTATATCCGGGCAGCTAGGAGACTGAATCCGCGTCAGGCAAGGTGGGCCATGTTCTTCACCCGATTCAGGTTCACCCTGTCTTATAGACCAGGCTCCCTGAACACAAAGGCCGACGCACTGTCTCGTCTCCATGACACGGAGGATCGGCCCACAGATCCTAATCCCATCCTTCCAGCCTCTAGGCTGATGGCACCAGTGGTATGGGAGGTGGACTCAGACATCGAGTGGGCGTTATGGGTGGAACCTGCGCCTCCTCAGTGTCCGACTGGTCGCAAGTACGTGCCGCTTGGTGTTCGTGATCAACTGATTCGGTGGGCTCACACCCTACCCTCTTCGGGTCATCCTGGTGTGGCGAGGACAGTGCGGGGTCTCAGGGGGAAGTATTGGTGGCCCACCTTGGCTAGGGACGTTAGGTTCTATGTCTCTTCCTGTTCGGTGTGCGCCCAGAGTAAGGTTCCTAGGCACCTCCTAGGCACCATTGTTGTTATCCAAGATGGCGTAGCAGTCAGACGTCTTTGTCCTGTCGTGTCCCTTGTATATATAATTTTACATCTTTTTCTTCGCATATCTTTTAAAATATTTTGCTAAACCTCAACATCTAAATACTCTCCTGCAACCCGCCTCACCCAATGTAGCGTGGATCTGCTTTTTTCCCGAAAGTATTTATATTTACTTCGGCTCTGGAATCCCTCAACTGAAGCTAGCCAGCTAACTACCAGCTATCAGTCAGCAAACCAATGCCAGCGGTCATCAGCTAACCTTCAGCTCGGAAAGCTCTCGCCAGAACAACGTGACTCTAACCAGAGCATAACGGACCTATTATTATTATCCCCGGATTCCTACCGCAAACTGAACATTTTCATCTGGATCTTCACAACTAGCTAACCGCAATCCCGGATGACTACTCCTGGCTAGCGTTTCCATCCCAGAGCAAGCACCAATTAGCTTGAAGCTAGCCCGGCCAGGGCTCCTGTGCTACCACCGAAGCATACTCCTGGGCTACAATATCCGGACCCCTTCCACAGCCGGTACAGGGCATGGAACCCCGCAGATCCCCTACGACTGGAATACCGACATAATCTGCCCGAGGACTCCAACAGAAACCTCAGGCGCGACGCCCGCTGAAGGCCCATTATGCTAACCAGCTAGCTACCTAGAGCTACTTGGAACCCTACTAATTCCACGACTGGTCTATCGACGTCACCGCACTAAGAGGCATAAACAGACTTACCTGCTATCTGCTTGCTTGCTAACCCGGTCTGCTAACTGCTAGTTAACCCAGCCTGCTAACGGCTAGCTTACCCCGGTCTACTAACTGCTAGCTTGCCGGGCCCGGTCTGCTAACTGCTAGCTTGCCTGCCCGGTCTGCTAACTGCCAGCCCCTGCTAACTGCTTGCTTGCTAAGCCGGCCTGCTAACGGCCAGCTTACCCCAGTCTACTAACTGCTAGCTTGCCGGGCCCGGTCTGCTAACTGCTAGCTTGCCTGCCCGGTCTGCTAACTGCCAGCCCCTGCTAACTGCTTGCTTGCTAACCCGGTCGGCTAACTGCTAGCCCCGGGGCGGCAGGGTGGCCTAGTGGTTAGAGCGTTGGACTAGTAACCGGAAGGTTGCAAGTTCAAACCCCCGAGCTGACAAGGTACAAATCTGTTGTTCTGCCCCTGAACAGGCTGTTAACCCACTGTTCCTAGGCCGTCATTGAAAATAAGAATTTGTTCTTAACTGACTTGCCTAGTTAAAAAAAAAATATGGTAGCCCCTGCTAACGGCTTGCTTGCTAACCCGGCCTGCTAACTGCTAGCTTGCCCCGGTCTACTAGGTGTTAGCTTGTTAGCATCGGCCTGCTAACTGTCTGAATCGTCGTGTCCCCAGCCCAACCACTCACTGGACCCATATGTTCACTTGGCTACGCAATATCAATATGCCATTACTGTCCTGGTTAGTGATTACTGTCTTATTTCACTGTAGAGCCTCTAGCCCTGCTCAATATGCCTTAACCAACCATGTTGTTCCACCTCCTACATGTGTCACCTGGTTTAAACATCTCTAGAGACTATTTCTCTCTCATCATTACACTAGGTTTACCTCCAATGTACTCACATCCTACCGTACCTTTGTCTGTACACTATGCTTTGAATCTATGCTATCATGCCCAGAAACCTGCTCCTTTTACTCTCTGTTCCGAACGTGCTAGACGGCAAGTTCGTATAGCCTTTAGCCATACCCTTTTCCTACTTCTCCTCTGTTCCTCTGGTGATGTGGAGGCTAATCCAGGTCCTGCGGTGCCTAGCTCCACTCCCAAACCCCAGTTGCTCTCATTTGTTGACTTCTGTAAATGTAAAAGGCTTGGTTTCATGCATGTTAACATTCAAAGCCTACTCACTAAGTTTGTTTTACTCACTGCTTTAGCACACTCTGCCAACCCAGATGTCTTAGCCGTGTCTGAATCCTGGCTTAGGAAACCACCGAAAACCCTGAAATCTCCATCACTAACCATAACGTTTTCCGCCAAGATAGAACTGCCAAAGGGGGTGGTGTTGCAATCTACTGCAAAGATAGCCTGCAGAGTTCTGTATTACTATCTAAGTCTGTACCCAAACAATTTGAGCTTCTACTTCTAAAAATTCACCTTTCCAGAAACAAGTCTCTCACTGTTGCCCCTAGCTATAGACCTCCCTCTGCCCCCAGCTGTGCCCTCGATACCATATGTGAATTGATTGCCCCCCATCTATCTTCTGAGTTCGTGCTACTAGATGACCTAAACTGGGAGATGCTTAACACCCTGGCCATCCTACAAACTAAGCTTGATGCCCTCAATCTCACACAAATGATCAATGGCACAACCCCAAATCAGTAAACACGGGCACCCTCATAGATGTCATCCTAACTAATTCGCCCTCCAAATACCCCTCTGCTGTTTTCAATCAAGATCTCAGCGATCACTGCATCATTGCCTGCATCCGTAATGGGTCTGTGATCAAACGACCACCCCTCATCACGGTCAAACGCTCCCTGAAAAACTTCTGCGAACAGGCCTTTCTAAACGACCTGGCCGGGGTATCGTGGAATGACATTGACCTCATCCCGTCAGTAGATGATGCCTGGCTATTCTTTAAAAGTGCCTTCCTCACCATCTTAAATAAGCATGCACCTCTCAAGAAATGTAGAACTAGGGATAGATATAGTCCTTGGTTCACGCCAGACCTGTCTGCCCTTGACCAGCACAAAAACATCCTGTGGCGTTCTGCATTAGCATCGAATAGCCCCCGTGATATGCAACTTTTCAGGGAAGTTAGGAACAAATATACACAGGCAGTTAGAAAAGCTAAGGCAAGCTTTTTCAAACAGAAATTTGCATCCTGTAGTACTAACTCAAAAAAGTTCTGGGACATTGTAAAGTCCATGGAGAATAAGAGCACCTCCTCCCAGCTGCCCACTGCTCTGAGGCTAGGAAACACTGTCACCACCGATAAATCCACTATAATTGAGAATTTCAATAAGCATTTCTCTACGGCTGGCCATGCTTTCCACTTGGCTACCCCTACCTCGGTCAACTGCCTGGCACCCTCCACAGCAACCCTCCAAAGCCCCCACCATTTCTTCTTTACCCAAATTCAGATAGCTGATGTTCTGAAAGAGCTGCAAAATCTGGATCCCTACAAATCAGCCGGGCTAGACAATCTGGACCCTCTCTTTCTAAAATGATCTGCCAAAATTGTTGCAACCCCTATTCAACCTCTTTTTCGTATCGTCTGAGATTCCCAAAGATTGGAAAGCTGGTTCTAAACGACATCATAACCGCCATCGATAAGAGACAATACTGTGCAGCCGTATTCATCGACCTGGCCAAGGCTTTCGACTCTGTCAATCACAACATTCTTATTGGCAGACTCGACAGCCTTGGTTTCTCAAATGATTGCCTCGCCTGGTTTACCAACTACTTCTCTGATAGAGTTCAGTGTGTCAAATCGGAGGGACTAATGTCCGGACCTCTGACAGTCTCTATGGGTGTAGAGACTTCCAGACTCACATCACTCCAAATCAAAATTAAATCTAGAATTGGCTTTCTATTTCGCAACAAAGCATCCTTCACTCATGCTGCCAAACATACTCTCGTAAAACTGACCATCCTACCGATCCTCGACTTCGGTGATGTCATCTATAAAAAAGCCTCCAACACTCTACTCAACAAACTGGATGCAGTCTATCACAGTGCCATCCGTTTTGTCACCAAAGCCCCATACACTACCCACCATTGCGACCTGTACGCTCTCGTTGGTTGGCCCTCGCTTCATACTCGTCGCCAAATCCACTGGCTACAGGTTATCTACAAGTCTCTGCTAGGTAAAGCCCCGCCTTATCTCAGCTCACTGGTCACCATAGCAGCACCCACTCGTAGCACGCGCTCCAGCAGGTATATCTCACTGGTCACCCCCAATTCCTCCTTTGGTCGTCTTTCCTTCCAGTTCTCTGCTGCCCATGACTGGAACGAATTGCAAAAATCTCTGAAGCTGGAGACTCACATCTCCCTCACTAGCTTTAAGCACCAGCTGTCAGAGCAGCTTTCAGATCACTGCACCTGTACATAGCCCATCTGTAAACAGCCCATCTATCTACCTACCTCATCCCCATACTGGTATTTATTTATTTATTTATTTTGCTCCTTTGCACCCCAGTATCTCTACCTGCACATTCATCTTCTGCCGATCGACCATTCCAGTGTTTAATTGCTATATTGTAATTACTTCGCCACCATTGACTATTTATTTCCTTAACTTACCTCATTTGCACTCACTGTATATAGACTTTTTGTTTTCTTTTGTTCTACTGTATTATTGACTGTATGTTTTGTTTATTCCATGTGTAACTCTGTGTTGTTGTATGTATCGAATTGCTACGCTTTATCTTGGTCAGGTCGCAGTTGCAAATGAGAACTTGTTCTCAACTAGCCTACCTGGTTAAATAAAGGTGAAATAGAAAACCTTCCTAGAGGGAAGTTACAGCCCCTCCCTGTTCCACAACGGCCATGGCTCCTGCGGTGGAGGAGTGGGTGCAGCGCTCCAAGGAGACCTGGAGAGCCATCCAGGATTCCCTCAAACAAGCCAGTGGACGGCAGAAGAGGAGTGCTGACCGCCACCGCAGTGAGGCCCCCGTGTTTGTACCGGAGGACAGGGTCTAGCTCTCGACCCGAAAACTACCCCTCCGCTTGCCCTGCTGGAAGCTGGAGCCGCAGTGTGTGGGGCCCTTCAAAGTCCTGAGGAGGATAAACGAGGTGTGTTATCGATTACAACTCCCTTCCTATTATCGTATTAACCCCTCGTTTCATGTGTCTCTCCTCAGGCTGGTGGTAGCTGGTCCCCTGCAGGAAGGTGAGGTGCCGGAGGTCCCTCCGCCTCCTCTGGACATCGAGGGGTCCCCGGCATACACGATACGTGCCATTCTGGACTCGATATGCCGGGTGAGGGGCCTGTAGTACCTCGTGGACTGGGAGGGGTACGGCCTGGAGGAGAGGTGCTGGGTCCAGGTGGGGGACATCTTGGACCCGTCACTGTTGAGGGATTTCCATCGCCTCCACCCGGATCGTCCTGCGTCTCGCCCTCCGGGTCACCCTCGAGGCCGGTGTCGGCGGGGGGGGGGTACTGTCACGGCTCCTACCGAAGGTGGCTCCCCTTCCTGTTCGGGTGGCGCACAGCGGTCGTCGTCACTGGCCTACTAGCTGCCACTGATCCTTTTCCCCCTTCCTGTTGATTGGTTTCACCTGTGTTGTGTTTAGGCTGATTAGTCGGGCTATATTTACCAGGAGTCCCGCCTGCCCGATTGTTTTGTGTGACTTGTGTGCACGAATGAGGTTTACGTGTTTCCCATTTCGTGGGGTTTTGCTGGACTGTTTAACTTAAGTCCCCGTGTTTGGGGCATTTGGTTTGTGTGCGTCCTGCCCTGTGTTTCGTGGGGTGGCTTATGTTCGCCATTAGTGCATTAAATAGCACTCCCCTGAACTCTCTGCTTCCTGCACCTGACTTCGCACCCACTACACCCAGATCGTTACAGACAGGCGCAGGAATACGTAATATATGGTTTTATTACTCCACCCAAAATACAACATGTCATGAAAAAAGGCAGGGAGACAAAGCCCAAAACAAACACATATATAAAATACACTGTGATGTAACCCAAACAAAAGAGTGAGGTTTAAACCTCTAAACATCAGCATCCTGGTGTCGCCTCTTCACTGTTGATGTTGAGACTGGTGTTTTGCGGGTGCTATTTCATGAAGCTGCCAGTTGAGGACTTGTGAGGCGTCTGTTTTTAAACTAGACACTCTAATGTATTTGTCCTCTTGCTCAGGTGTTCTCTGGGGCCTCCCACTCCTCTTTCTATTCTGGTTAGAGCCAGTTTGCTCTGTTCTGTGAAGGGAGTAGTACACAGCGTTGTACGAGATCTTCAGTTTCTTGACAATTTCTCGCATGGAATAGCCTTCATTTCTCAGAACAAGAATAGACTGACGAGTTTCAAAATAAAGTTCTATGTTTCTGGCCATTTTGAGCCTGTAATCGAACCCACAAATGCTGATGCTCCAGATACTCAACTGGTCTAAAGAAGGCCAGTTTTATTGCCTCTTTAATCAGGACAACCATTTTCAGCTGCGCTAACATAATTGCAAAAGGGTTTTCTAATGATCAATTAGCCTTTTAAAATGATAAACTTGGATTAGTTTGCACAACGTGCCATTGGAACACAGGAGTGATGGTTGCTGATAATGGGTCTCTGAACGCCTATGTAGATATTCCATTAATAAATCTGCCGTTTCCAGCTACAATAGTCATTTACAACATTAACAATGTCTACACTGTATTTCTGATCAATTTGATGCTATTTTAATGGACAAAAAAATAGATTTTCTTTAAAAAACAAGGACATTTCCAAGTGACCCCAAAGTTTTGAACGGTAGGGGATGTGTATTTGTACGTATCTATTTGTATGTGTATATGTATGCATATTTATATTTAAATATGTGGGTATGTGTATGTACAGTTGAAGTCAGAAGTTTACATACACCCTAGCCAAATACATTTAAACTCAGTTTTTCACAATTCCTGACATTTAATCCAAGTAAAAAATTCTGTGTCTTAGGTCAGTTAGGATCACCACGATATTTTAAGAATGTGAAATGTCAGAATAATAGCAGAGAGAATAAATTACTTCAGCTTTTATTTATTTCACCACATTCCCATTGGATCAGAGGTTTATATACATTCAATTAGTATTTGGTATCATTGCCTTTAAATTGTTTAACTTGGGTCAAACGTTTCGGGTAGCCTTCCACAAGCTTCCCACAATAAGTTGGGTGAATTTTGGCCCATTCCTCCTGACAGGGCTGGTGTAACTGAGTAAGGTTTGTAGGCCTCATAGCTCGCTCATGCTTTTTCAGTTCTGCCGACAAATGTTCTATAGGATTGAGGTCAGGGCTTTGTGATAGCCACTCCAATACCTTGACTTTGTTGTCCTTGAGCCATTTTGCCACAAATTTGGAAGCATGCTTGCGGTAATTGTCCATTTAGAAGACCCATTTGCGACCAAGCTTTAACTTTCTGACAGATGTCTTGAGATGTTGCTTCAATATATCGACATAATTTTCCTTCCTCGTGATGCTATCTATTTTGTGAAGTGCACCAGTCCCTCCTGCACAAAGCACCCCCACAACATGATGCTGCCACCCCCGTGCTTCACGGTTAGGATGGTGTTCTTCGGCTTGCAAGCCTCCACCTTTTTCCTCCAAACACAACAATGGTCATTATGGCCAAACAGTTCTATTTTTGTTTCATCAGACCAGAGGACATTTCTCCAAAAAGTACGATCTTTGTTCCCATGTGCAGTTGCAAACAGTAGTCTGTCTTTTTTATGGCGTTTTTTGAGCAGTGGCTTCTTCCTTGCTGAGCACCTTTCAGGTTATGTTGATATATGGCTCGTTTTACTGTGGATATAGATACTTTTGTACCTGTTTCCCATAGCATCTTCACAAGGTCCTTTGCTGTTGTTCTGGGATTGATTTGCACTTTTCGCACCAAAGTACGTTGATCTCTAGGAGACAGAATGCGTCTCCTTCCTGACTGGTATGACTGCTGCGTGGTCCCATTGTAACGGTTCTCTTGTGGTGAAGGAGAGTCGGACCAAAATGCAGCGTTGTGATGATTCATGTTATTTTAATAAAGGAAAACCTATACATGAAAAAACTACCAAAGTAATGAAAATGTGAAAACCGAAACAGTCCTATCTGGTGCAAACACAGAGACAGGAACAATCACCCACAAACACACAGTGAAACCCAGGCTACCTAAATATGGTTCCCAATCAGAGACAATGACTAACACCTGCCTCTGATTGAGAACCATATCAGGCCAGACATAGCAGTAGACAAACTAGACATGAAACATAGAATGCCCACTCAGCTCACACCCTGACCAACCAAAACATAGAAACATACAAAGCAAACTATGGTCAGGGTGTGACAGTACCCCCCTCCCCAAGGTGCGGACTCCGGCCGCAAAACCTGAACCTATAGGGGAGGGTCTGGGTGGGCATCTGTCCGCGGTGGCGGCTCTGGTGCTAGACGTTGCCCCCACTTCACCGTAGTCTTAGTCCCCCACCTTGTCCGCTTCCGTGACCTCCTAGCCACGGCAACCCTACTTAATAACACGGGTCAGAGGGGCAGCTCGGGACAGAGGGGCAGCTCGGGACAGAGGGGCAGCTCTCTTCAGACTCCGGCAGCACAGGAGAGGAGGAAGATCCTGGCTGACTGGCATCTGAAGAGTCTGGCTGGCTGGAAGAGTCTGGCAGACTGATCTGGAAGAGTCTGGCTGACTGGCGGATCTGGAAGACTCTGGCTGACTGGCGGATCTGGAAGAGTCTGGCTGACTGGCGGATCTGGAAGAGTCTGGCTGACTGGCGGATCCTGGCAGACTGACGGCTCTGGCTGCTCCATGCTGACTGGCGGCTCTGGCTGCTCCATGCTGACTGGCGGCTCTGGCTGCTCCATGCTGACTGGCGGCTCTGGCTGCTCCATGCTGACTGGCGGCTCTGGCTGCTCCATGCTGACTGGCAGCTCTGGCGGCTTCTTGCAGACTGGCAGCTCTGGCTGCTCCTTGCAGACTGGCAGCTCCTTGCAGACTGGCAGCTCCTTGCAGACTGGCAGCTCCTTGCAGACTGGCAGCTCCTTGCAGACTGACATCTCTGGCTGCTCCATGCAGACTGGCAGCTCCGGCTGCTCCATGCAGACTGGCAGCTCTGGCTGTTCCATGCAGACTGACAGCTCTGGCTGCTCCATGCAGACTGGCAGCTCTGGCTGCTCCAAACAGGCAGAAGACTCCGGCAACGCTGTAGAGGCGGAAGGCTCTACTGCTGTCAGTACAGCTCTGGCTGCTCCATGCAGACTGACATCTCTGGCTGCTCCATGCAGACTGACAGCTCTGGCTGCTCCATGCAGACTGGCAGCTCTGGCTGCTCCAAACAGGCAGAAGACTCCGGCAACGCTGTAGAGGCGGAAGGCTCTGGCAGCGCTAAACAGGCGGGAGACTCCAGCAGCGCAGGAGAGGAGGAAGGCTCTGGTAGCGCTGAACAGGCGGGAGACTCCGGCAGCGCAGGAGAGGAGGAAGGCTCTGGCAGCGCTGGAGAGGCGAGGCGCACTGTAGGCCTGATGCGTGGTGCTGGCACTGGTGGTACTGGGCCGAGAACACGCACAGGAAGCCTGGTGCGGGGAGCTGCTACCGGAGGGCTGGGGTGTGGAGGTGGTACTGGATAGACCGGACCGTGCAGGCGCACTGGAGCTCTTGAGCACCGAGCCTGCCCAACCTTACCCGGTTGAATGGTCCCGGTCGCCCTGCCAGTGCGGCGAGGTGGAATAGCCCGCACTGGGCTATGCAGGCGAACCGGGGACACCGTGCGCAAGGCTGGTGCCATGTAAGCCGGCCCAAGGCTATGCACCCGCACTGGGGACACCGTGCGCACCACTGCATAACACTGTGCCTGCCCGGTCTCTCTAGCCCCCCGGTAAGCACAGGGAGTTTGCGCAGGTCTCCTACCTGGCATAGCCATACTCCCTGTGAGCCCCCCCCCAAGAAATTTTTGGGGCTGACTCTCGGGCTTCCGTCCGCGCCGCCATGCTTGCTTCGCCAACTCCATTCTCCGATAACCTTCAGCGCACTGCTCCATCGAATCCCAGGCGGGCTCCGGCACTCTCCCTGGGTCGACTGTCCACCTGTCTATCTCCTCCCAAAAAGTATAGTCCATACTCTTGTAGTCCAAACCGTACTCCCATGTCCATTCCTCTTTCCTCTGCTCCTGCTCTTCTCCTGCGGCTCCTGCCTGTTGACACACTGCTTGGTCCTGTTGTGGTGGGTGATTCTGTAAGGGTTCTCTTGTGGTGAAGGAGAGTCGGACCAAAATGCAGCGTTGTGATGATTCATGTTATTTTAATAAAGGAAAACCTATACATGAAAAAACTACCAAAATAATGAAAATGTGAACCCATGGTGTTTATACTTGCATACTATTGTTTGTACAGATAAACGTGGTATCTTCAGGCATTTGGAAATTGCTCCCAAGAATGAACCAGTCTTGCGGAGGTCTACAATTTTTTTTCTGAGGTATTGGCTGATTTCTTTTGATTTCCCAATGATGTCAAGCAAAGAGGCACTTAGTTTGAAGGTAGGCCTTGAAATACATCCACAGGTACATCTCCAATTGACTCTAATTATGTCAATTAACCTATCAGAAGCTTCTAAAGCCATGACATAATTTTCTGGAATTTTCCAAAACAGTAATTATAAGTGAAATAATCTGTCTGTAAAACAATTGTTGGAAAAATTACTTGTGTCATACACAAAGTAAATGTCCTAACCGACTTGCCAAAACTGTAGTTTGCTAAAACGACATTTGTGGAGTGGTTGAAAAACGAGTTTTAATGACTCTCACCTAAGTGTATGCACACTTCTGACTTCAACTGTATATATAAATAAATAAATATATATATATATTTACCCCCCAAAATATAGGGGATTAGAAATGATGTTGACAACTTCCATTGATGGAAGCGACAATCTATCTGCAACATTAAATCTGCAACATTAAAGCTTACATGTTTTTTTCAAAAATGTAAATTCCATTATTTAAAAAGAATGTATAATAACATGAAAAAAAAGAAGTGTTATTTTCTTTCTATTTTCTTCCCATTATTTTTTGCTCTGTCATCTCATCCTTTTCTAAATATCTTTATTGAAGAGATTATTGTTTTCACTCAACTTTTTAATTGCGTTGTAATTACATAATCATAAATCATTATTTTGACACATCACCCCCACCTCAGACATTCTCCCTTCAGACATTCTCCCACAAACCCCCGATTTGCCTTATTGCTAATATAAACTGATTATCAAAGTAATTAGAGCAGTAAAAATACATGTTTTGTCATACCCATTTTATACCGTCTGATATACCATACGGCTGTCAACTAATCAGCGTTCAGGGATCGAACCACCCAGTTTATAATACAAAACATTTAATGGAATAATAGTTTATCATCGATACATCTACTGTGATCTCAAATATTTTCTTATTCAATAATAATTATATTTGGCTATGTGATAATTTAGAAAAGACAGAAGAGATACAGTCTTTTGAGGTAATTTAAATGTTCAAACATGTATTTTGGCTGCAGGGTAAGTCGATTATGTAACGAGATTGTATTCGCTTATCTTCAGTTGGCCGCTTGGGCACGGGGCATGTGGCGAGCATGCCCTCAAGCAAGCACAGCACATGCGCACGGAATTTAAGTAAATAAAGATACTACTTATTCGTGGAGAAAATATTATTCAATAGAACGAAGGTGAGTTATATTGTAATCTTGGGCTTTATTATGCGCCGCGTTCGTTCTGTACCTATGGGTGAAGAATTTGGTATTTTTATTGCAAGTACTGAGCGAGTTGGAGCAGAGAATTAGGGCACAATGAGCGGCCTGAGCATCTCGGACGCACTGGTTGGATTAGGTATAGTTTGAACCCAGTGACTCCTGAAAGCTTTATAGAACAAACAGCACACTACGTTGTATAACAAGCTGCATGTATCTCATAAAATCTTTTCACTTTCCCAGCGTAGTGATGCCCGCAATATGTCGAGAACAAAATGTTCCAAAAACAGGACATAGACTTTGTTAAATGTCCAACAGACCGTGATTACTTCCCCAACTCAAACCAGCGCCATGCACAATGCGTTATGTAAGAGATGATGAATATAAGGTATTTTCTAGAGTGGATTTTCTATGGATAAGGAAAATGATAATTACTCTCTCCTCCAATGGGGTTCCATAGGCTAAATGCAAGTTGCAGATTCTTATGTTTAAATGTATGCCTCTACAGTCTTAGAAAAATGGTTTCAAATAGTTATTCGGCTGGCCCCATAGGATAATCCATTTTGGTTCCAGGTAGAACCGTTTTTGTTTCCAGATAGAACACTTTTGGGTTCCATGTAGAACCTTAATGGAACAAAAAATGGTTCTCCTTTGGGGTTCTCCTATGGGGACAGCCAAATAACCCCTTTAGGTTGTACATAGCAGTGTGTTCTTCTAATATATTTGTTTAATAATGGAGCAATACGTTTCCATGTGAATTATTGAATAGATTGTCGTGCGAAATACAATAAAAATGCCTACAGTTCTCTCAATGTATACAAATGAGTTATGATTTCTGTGTATCCAGATCTCATGGGGAAATGTGCGGACTAAGTGGCCACTAGCTTCACAATGATCTTTACTTGACATTGTTTTGATAATTATTTCATAACTTATTTTCGAAAGATATCCATATCCAGTCTTGCAGCGTGGCTACTAGACAGTGTAGAGTAGGCTACACTCCCATTCCTCGTGTGCGCGACGATACACCTGCCTCTTTCTTTTTACTCACTCTCGGTTTCCCTATACTGTGTTGTCGAACTCTTCCTTCCAAACGTGGGGGATAGCCTAGCAATTCTTAGCTTTTGAGAACATTGTGAATAATCACCGCCTTGTTATGCCTTCCTGTTTTGAAATAAAATATTTTTGCGGCGCTTGTGCATTATAACTGCTCACTCGGTATTTTCTGCAGTTCTGAGTTTTTGCTTTGGATACATTCTGTTACATTGATTGTACTCTTTCTTCTGTTTACTTTTGCATGATGGATCATGGTTACTTTCCTGATTTAGTTCGATAGTATTTCAAACGTGTAGCCTATTTTTGGGAGGGGGGGGGAGACTTTGTTATTTAGGGAAAGACAGGGACTTCAATGTTATTTGTATGTCACCTGAGGCGGATTTACCATTAGGCAGAATAGGCAATTGCCTCACATCATAAGGGCCTATTGAATTGGGCATAATTACAAATAATACTAATAATAAAATAATAAAAGCTTGATGGTGCATAGATTATATAAGTCTTTACTATAGCCTATATATTAGTCAAGAGAATTTAAAGTATTTATAAACAAAGTAAAGTATTTATAAACAAAAAATATTATCTCTTAAACTTTTCATTCATTTTATTCTATTTACCTATACAATAGGCCATAATTGATTTTGGCCCAATAGGCCTGCCATATTCCCACATTGAAGGAGCTTTCGTTAAGTTATTTTTTGCTTAATAACCTTTAGGCCTACCTATACAAACATTTTAAAAAACAACTCTGCATCTCTCCCCAGCCCCAGTGGCTCTGCAAGTGTGGAGAGGATATTATCCGCTGCTGGCTGGCTCTCCAGTCACCATCGAATGAACCTGATGCCACAGACTGGCCAAAGTCGTGTTTCTAAAAATGAATTCTAAAAATGAATTCAAAAGGCACCAATTTTTTGTTGAATTTTATTTAATTCTTAGTAAGCCACAGCCTACATATATGAACAATTGATAGACTATAATGATTTGATACAACAAAATGTTGTTTAAATGCTGAGCGCTTTATGTACCGTCTCAGGGAAGCTCCTCTGCATTGCTCGTCATCCTCACCAGGGTTTTGACCTGCCTGCAGTTCGATGTCGTAACCGACTTCAGTGGGCAAATGCTCACCTTCGACGGCCACTGGAGAAGTATTCTCTTCACGGATGAATCCTGGTTTACCGAGCAGATGGCAGAGAGTATGTATGGTGTTGTGTGGGCAAGCAGTTTGCTGATGTCAATGTTGTGAGTCCCCAATGGTAGCGGGGAGGTTATGGTATGGGCAGGCATAAGCTACGGACACCAAACACACTTGCATTTTATCGATAGCAATTTGAATGCACACAGATACCGTGACGAGATCCTGAGGCCCATTGTCATGCCATTCATCCGCCGACATAACCTCATGTTTCACCATGATAATGCATGGCCCCAAGTTGCAAGGATCTGCACACAATTCCTGGAAGCTGACAATGTCCCAGTTCTTCCATGGCCTGCATACTCACCAGCCATGTCACCCTTTGAGTATGTTTGGGATGCTCTACATCGACGTGTATGACAGCATGTTCCACCAATATCCAGCAACTTCGCACAGCCATTGAAGAGGAGTGGGACAACATTCCACCGGCCACTATCAACAGCCTGATCAATGTCTTGCTGCATGAGGCAAATGGTGGTCACACCAGAAACTGACTGGTTTTCTGATCCAGGCCCCTACCTTTTTATAAGGTATCTATATTCAGTCATGTGAAATCCATAGATTAGGCCCCAATTAATGTATTTAAATTGACTGATTTCGTTATATGAACTGTAACTCAGTAAAATCTTTTAAATCTTTCAATGTTGTCTTTATATTTTTGTTCAGTGTAAGCATTGTGTTGGTGCGTTCACACTCTTAGGGTCGGCCCATGGGTCCCAAGCTCCTCGTCCACTAGGAAAAGGCATTGTCAGATTCGAAGAGTTTCTCCAGGGTCTTGCCTGTCTCATCTGCCCCCTCTCCTGTCTCATCTGCACCATTTCTTTCCATTGTGCCTGAGGGTGCTTGTCAGAGGAGCCACCCCAATTCCATAGTTGTGTGTTGTTGTGAAAGTAATTGTGCTTGTAGTCGCTGGACCTGGGCCTCATCTGTGGGTGAGGGGGTCCTTTGTAGGCTGTGTCTGTCTTTGGGCCCATCCTAAGAAACAGAAAAGAAGCATTGAATGTAGCTAGGCCTACATATCCCCTCTCATATCAAAACAGCAGGATGTGATCTTCAAGTTAGATTGGATTGCTACATTTTATGTATATTTACCTGCTTATAATTAGTGTACTGATTTCTCAGTACAGGGTAGTAGTGCAGGATCATCTGCAAATATTCAGGCTTTAGCTTTGTGAATTCACCATCTCAAATTGTAGAGCAGACATTGTTTTCACCCAAAGAAAACAATCAACACGTTGGATGAGTCAGTTTGTTATCTGGCTAGCATCCACCACTCTTCATGGCCAACTAGTTAGCTAGAAAACATACAAAGTAACAAAACAGAGAGCCAGCGTGCTTCATAACATAGTGTGGCATACAAAACAAACAAAGTCCAAACAAAGCTACCTAGCTACACATGGAATTCATAACAGGAAGCAATCAAGCTACAGTTGGTAGTGGTCATTTAGCTAGCAAGCCAGCTATCCAACTAACATTAACTGTGGGACAGGCAAGGGTTTCTGACTCAGTCATAAGCCAACTTTTTTTATAGCAAGTTCAACAAGGACTAAATTATCTTACCCGAACTGAGGACACAGGATAGGTGTAGTATTCCAATGAGATACTTCATTTCAACCAGTGGAGAATGTGAAACACTTTTTAAAAATGTTATTATCCAGGTGTTATAAATACAAAATACATTATTATAAATATTATAATTGTAATATATTATAAATACAAGTTCAATATGTACTTCAATGCACATAAGAGGAGGTGGGGAGAGAGGTGTAGAAGACAGAAAAGGAAATAGATAAAACATAGGAGGAGGGAAGACAGCATATGATAAAGATGTACAGTGCTACCCTAATATTCTCTCAGTTCATCACAATTACATAGTGTCTCTAGCGGTATCTCCTAACCAGTTTTGGGATCCCAGTCGGCCAGGAGGTTATCTTAAGAGCGGGTGAGGTGGCGATGACGGGACTGGCTTCTTCTCTCACATCAAAACATACCTGCAGACGAGAGACAGATGGATAGAGAGAGAGCATGATTAAGCTTTGTTTTTTTTCATTCTAACACGGTCAGTCATCATATCAGGAGGTGAAATGGAAAGCTGACCATGAATCATTAACTCTACTACTACATCTCTATCTGTATTTCAATGTAAAGCATCTCTTTAATAATACTTCCTGTATAATATAAGCATACTTTCCCTTACAACAAATCAGAAAAACACTGGATAGATAGATCCATGTGCATGTGTAGCATGTGACAATTGCAGGATCATATCAAGGATAGCATCACAAATTAATACATACAGTTGAAGTTTACATACACCTTAACCAAATACATTTAAACTCAGTTTTTCACAATTCCTGACATTTAATCCTAATACAAATTCCCTGTTTTAGGTCAGTTAGGATCACCACTTTATTTTAAGAATGTGAAATGTCAGAATAATAGTAGAGAGAATGATTTATTTCAGCTTTTATTTCTTTCATCACATTTCCAGTGGGTCAGAAGTTTACATACCCTCAATTAGTATTTGGTAGCATTGCCTTTAAATTGTTAATCTTGGGTCAAACGTTTCATGTAGCCATCCACAAGCTTCCCACAATAAGTTAGGTGAATTTTGGCCCATTCCTCCTGACAAAGCTAGTGTAAAGGTTTGTAGGCCTCCTTGCTCACAAACGCCTTTTCATTTCTGCACACAAATGTTCTATAGGACTGAGGTCATCTTGAGATGTTGCTTCAATATATCAACATAATTTTCCAAACATAACGATGGTCATTATGGCCAAACAGTTCTATTTTTGTTTCAAACCGTAGTCTGGCTTTTTTGGCGGTTTTGTAGCAGTGGCTTCTTTCTTGCTGAGCGGCCTTTCAGGTTATGTCGATATAGGACTCGTTTTACTCCTTACGAACCACATAGCATATCATTACAGCAGTATGTACCGGTATGTTAGCTGTCTACCCAACGTTAGTACCTATACATCAAACTTGACAGTATATTAACTATAGGCGATTTAACTACCCAACATTTATTGACTTGATTATTCCTGTCATCCTCAGGTTCCCTAAATGTTATAGTCGTTGTGCGTTCTCAATGGACATTCGGTGTGCTTTCGTAAATCCGCTCTTATCTACTCCGATTTCAGAGCACTCTCATCTGAGTGTACCAGACCGCAGAATAATGAATTGACGAGCGCTAAAAACCTGTTGAATTTGCCGGTGTCAGTAAACATCGGCAAAAAAACTGACTTAATTTGTTTCCAGCAGCACAGTTACAGTCACTAACGCTCTGGTTAACACGAAAACTGCCTAACCAGCTCTGCTAGGGCAAGTAAAATGGTCCGAGAGGTCTCACTTGTGTCTGGAAGTAGCTAGCAAGCTAGCCAACGTTAGCTTGGGTGCTTGACTGCAGTTGTAAGGCCAGAATGCTCAAATCAACCCTACTCCTCAGCCCAAACGTCCAGTGTGCGCTCCGATAGCGAAACGGAATAGAAACACTATAATATTAATCAAATGAATTAAGCAAGTACCAGTCAAAATTTTGCACACACCTACTCATTCCAGGATTTTTCTATATTTTTACTATTTTGTACATTGTAGAATAATAGTGAAGACATCACAACTATGAAATAACAGGTATGGAATCAGTTAACAAATTCTTACTTATAAGGACAGCCTACTCCTTCCTCCCCGACAAGGACAGCCTACTCCTTCCTCCCCGTTGGGGAATTGAACCCCAGTCTCCCACTTGCCTGCAATATGGAAGACTATCAAATGCTTCTCAAAGATACCCTCTGGTGGTCAAACTACCAATAACTTGCATTAACAGAATAAATGGCTGACAATTAGATAACGTGCCACAGAATGCTGCAGCAGCCCACAAGGTGTGTCACAGTATGACATAACTTTTAAAGGAGGAACCACTGTATCTATAGAGTACATTATGTACTCTATTGCTTTGGATGTGAAAGTGTCACAGACATATAGCTTGAACTTGATATTGATAACCCATTCACAAGTTGCATTGTAATGAGACAAGTACTAGTAAAGTGGGTGCTAGACATTGGTGGTGAATGAGGTCAGTTTTCCACTTACTATTTAAGCTCTTTGAGCATCTGGAAAAGCAATATATAAATGCAATCAAGTATTAGTATTATTATAAAATATGGTGGAGATTGAGGTAACCCGTCCTGCAAGTACAGGGAACTTTATGGTCTGCCCGCTGATCTTATTTTCTGAAGGGTTAGGAAGGGAAGAGGGAGGGGTATACTATGTGGAGTATGCACTGGAACAGACCACATGGAAAGTGTTTGTGTATACAGAATGTGTGTGCTTTCATATATCCATACCACATAGACTGTGGTCTATACATACTGTATGTGTTGATATTTATTAATGTGTCCATACATGTGTGTGTGTGTGTGTGTGGGTTGTTTATGTTTCCATTCATAGTATGTGTGCGCGTGCATGCAGTGAGGGTTTTTATATGGGTGTGTGTGCATATGTTTATTTAAGTATGTTTAATGGTGCATATAGCTACACGTGCTCTCATTTCAAGTACAATACCCTGATCTATCCACTGTCTATTGTTCCCTCGTCTTCTTGGGATGTGAAGGGGGTGGGAGGTGTCTGGGTAGGTGGGTAGGACTCTGGCACATAGACCACTACTTCTCAAGCTGCACTGAGATGGTGGTTGTTCAGAGAGTAAGGACTGAAGTGAAGTTAGGTTCAGATATTGTGTTCAGATATTTTGGTTATCTGACTTACATCCCTCCCCCCCACACCAAGTTTAGCCACAAAATGGTTCCCCATGGTAGGCACTGTGTACTTATAGTTACACTTCCAGCACTATGGGTACAGCCTTATGGATGGAACCAACCCCCCAATGGCAACAGGGCATGCTAGCTAAATGCCTGATTTGTTGACAAACTCAGTAAGTTGTTTAGTTGATTGTACTGAAGGTCACAAACAGAGATCCTACCTAACAGGTAATATCTATTGTTACTTCAAGTCAGTGCTACATTTTGTGTCATATTTTAGTTGACTGTCTAAAACAGCTTACAGGTAGCTTTAGGCTGATCAAACGTCATTTACCAACTAACCTAACGTAGCAGGTGTAAAAGAAATGCCTGAAACTACATGCCTCACATTTGTATTTGTATTAATTATGGATCCCCATTAACTGCTGCCAAAGCAGAAGATCATCAAAGGTAAGGCATTAATTATATCGCTATTTCTGACTTTCGTGGCGCACATGCCTGGTTGAAATATCTTTTTCATGCTTTGTATGCGGGCGCTGTCCTCAGATAATCGCATGGTGTGCTTTTGGCGTAAAGCCTTTTTGAAATCTGACACAGCGGCTGGATTAACAAGAAGTTAAGCCTTATTTTGATGTATTACACTTGTGATTTTATGAAAGTTAAATGTATTAATTCTGTAGTTTGAATTTCGCACCCTGCAATTACACCGGATGTTGGCCAGGTGGGACGCTACCATCCCACCTGCCCATAAGAAGTTAACAAGATTCAACAACTGAGACATAAACTGAACAAGTTCCACAGACATGTGACTAACATAAATGGAATAATGTGTCTCTGAACAATGGGGGGTGGGGGGTCAAAATCAAAAGTAACAATCAGTATCTGGTGTGTCCACCAGCTGCATTAAGTACTGCAGTGCATCTCCTCCTCGTGGACTGCACCAGATTTGCCAGTTCTTGCTGTGAGATGTTACCCGACTCTTCCACCAAGGCACCTGCAAGTTCCCAGACATTTCTGGGGGGAATGGCCCTAGCCCTCACCCTCCGACCCAACATATCCCAGACGTGCTCAATGGGATTGAGATCTGGGCTCTTCGCTGGCCATGGCAGAACTATGACATTCCTGTCTTGCAGGAAATCACGCACAGAACGAGCAGTATGGCTGGTGGCATTGTCATGCTGGAGGGTCATGTCACCCTGACCATCACCCTTGGTGAGACAAAACCAGTGAATCAGCGAAGAGCACTTTTTGCCAGTCCTGTCGGGTCCAGCGACTGTGCCCATAGGCAATGTTGTTGCCGGTGATGTCTGGTGGGGACCTGCCTTACAACAGGCCTACAAGCCCTCAGTCCAGCCTCTTTCAGCCTATTTCGGACAGTCTGAGCACTGATGGAGGGATTGTGCGTTCCTGGTGTAACTCTGGCAGCTGTTGTTGCCATCCTTTACCTGTCCCGCAGGTGTGATGTTTGGATGTACCGATCCTGTGCAGGTGTTGTTACACATGGTCTGCCACTGCGTCACTGCATCTCTCTGTAGTGCTGTCTTAGGCATCTCACAGTACGGACATTGCAATTTATTGCCCTGCCACATCTGCTTTCCTCATGCCACCTTGCAGCATGCCACCAGCCATATTCACGCAGATGAGCAGGGACCCTGGGCATCTTTCTTTTGGTGTTTTTCAGAGTCAGTAGAAAGGCCTCTTTAGTGTCCTAAGTTTTCATAACTGTGACTTTAATTGCCTACAGTCTGTAAGCTTGTTAGTGTGTTAACGACCGTTCTGCAGGTGCATTTTCATTAATTGTTTATGGGTCATTGAACAAGCATGGGAAACTGTGTTTAAACCCTTTACAATGAAGATCTGTGAAGTTATTTGGATTTTCACTAATTATCTTTGAAAGACAGGGTCCTGAATACGGGACTTTTCTTTTTTTGCTGAGTTTAGAACTAAGTTCTATTTTAGCACCTGGCTACGCAGACGCTTGCAAGCAGTTTGGATGAAATGATTGAATAACATGTAGGTGTAAATTTATTTTGCAACATTCAGGCAGGCAAAGTGCGCAGTATGGTCAGCATGTCAGAACAGCCCTTGTTGGGAGTTACCACAGGATAATTCCAGGGTTCTCAGGCATTATTGCTTAATTAAGTACAAACATTTTAAAGACCACAGGGATTTTATAGAATTCGATTCTATAAAAAGTGACATCTTTCACATGCATCTGTTTCCAATTACATCTCATTGAATGTTGACTATTAAATAGAAAATAGCATCCACCATCTATTTCCTTTCTCTTCTGTTGTCCGAGTGAAGATAAAACAAGTTAGTTAGACACACAAGTGAGCATGAAAGATCGAAGCAGGATTATTGTTATTTGTTGTGACACGTGGATTAGATTAGATGACAATGTCATCTCAGCAGATGTGTAATCTCCTCTTCTTCCCTGCACAGACGAGCCATGGTAGTCTAGACTATTGTTTGTTTTGTTGATCATGTTATGCACTCTGAATGATAGGGCTGAGAGATGTTTTCTTTGTTAGAATATATGACAAATGCATTAGAATAATATAATGAATTACGATAAACTACAACAGACTATAGTAATCAAATAAATAGATAACAAGACATCATTTAATTACAAAAGATAATGTTACAATACTAATGTTAGAAGACACACAGATCACTCTCTCACATAGGTTCTGTAGATCTGCAAAGTGCACAATCTGGTCTGCTGCTGGCTTTCCAACAAGTACTAAGAATTACACTCTCAGTTTGTTTGGCTAAATCTGCTCATCCACCAGTGACCTGTATTGTGGGAGTTGTAGTGTTAATAACCACTTATCTGTAGTCCTCCCATGCAGTTTATGGCAGTAGGGATGGAGGCAAGTCACGTCAATGCTTTCCCTGTACTGTCTGGTACCATTACAGCCACATGTCAATATGCAATATGCAAAGGTCTTAGGGCTCAGTTCCAACCAACAGTTGAACTAGTGTTCTCCCAAAATAAACGTCATGTCTATGTCATGCAACTGACTTTTTCAAAGGCTCCAGAAATGACAATGAGACATGCCTAGTTAAATAAATAATAAAATAAATGTAGAAATATAACCACTTCTTTTCTGACTGAGTGATCCGAGTGATTCCCTTCTAACACTGCTCCATTGCAAGATTAATATATTTAAATGAGACTCCCCTAGTGAAATAACGATTTATTTAAATAAATAAATACAATGTGTCTTCACAGAGCTTATCTGTGATCTCTGGTGACTGACTGCTCTGTGTTCCTGTAGGAATGGAGTTCCCTGTGGACGTCCTGGCCAGCGTGACCCAAGAGGTCCTGGAGAGATCAGCCCAGGACTACATGAACAGCATCCTCCACAGCAATCCAGACTCACCTGCACATCTCACCCTCGCCAACAACACACAGGTAAACACCTCACCCTCAGCAATCCACACAGGTAAAGGAGCTTTGACTGCATTTGTGACCGACTAGCTCGATTCAGTCTTATGTAGCAAATTTTGAAATTGTGTTTTTTACATTGGATCAAAGTACAGACTCAGAGCTAGAGAATTGTATATCATACCATACAGTTGAGGAACATTGGAAAATTGATGAATTTATAACCTCACTTATGAGAAAATGTGCCTTGAATGTTTTGGTACACCTACTGGAGAGCTCTTCTTTGTCTACACCTATTCAGCATCGTTCACACCCTCTTAAGCTTTAGCCCCACCCAGCTCTTTAAGAATTCATGTGAGGCCATGTACTAAATAACCAAAGATTTCAAGACTAACTGGTGTGTTCATAAATTCAATCTGGTGTACCAGAGTGTGTTTAGAGTGCGCTCTGGGTGTACCGTAAACGCAGAGTGTTGTCAGATTGTCCGTTGGTAAATTCAGAGCGTTTCACTCTCGGAGCGTTCAAAGCGCACCTTAGACGATTTGGCCGAGGAGTCAGGTTGATCCAAGCGTTCTGACCTAACAACAGCAGTCAAGCACCCAAGCTTATTGGCTAAGGTTGGCTAGCTTGCTAAATACTTCCAGACAGAACAGCTCACTCTGACCATTTTACTCACCCTAGCAGAGCTGGTTAGGCTGTTTTTATGTTATGTTGGTGTCTGCAACTGTGCTGCGTTTTGATAATGAATTTTTTTTGCAAACGTTTACTTACACCAGCCATATTCAACAGGTGTTGCGCGTTTGTAAATGTGTCAGTTATTCTGACGAATTTACCAGCTACGTCTATTGAGAGTTGTCACAGTGGAGTCTTTTGATTAGACATTTAACTAGCTAGCTAAACAATTAACCATAATCCCAACTCATAATGTTACTACCCTGCATGAATCTGCAGGGAGCTAACCAACCAGGTTCAATGATAGCTAGCTAGCTAACATTAGGCTATAACTAGCAATGCAAATGGCTCTGAGATACGAATAATATTATTACACAGATCATGCATGTAACATTAGCTAGCAAGCCAGCCAGCTAACATTAACTAGCTAGCTAACAGTACGCTTTAACTTGAAATTAACCCAACTTTTTGACAAAATTAGAAACGTGTAATATCTGAAAATGCAGCTAGCTAGACAATCTCACCCGTATAAATGGATGGACGCTTCTCCCTCTCTGTCACGGATATCATGGTTGCCCTAGTTTGAAGATGTAATCCAGAGACAGCTGTTTTATACAACAGCCTTCTGTGTGTTCTCTTTTCGACTCCGTCTACATATTTGCAATCAAACGCCAGAATTTTCTTCATCTCCTTAGCTATCATACTCCAATTCCACAGTGTTGATACCGATTTCAAAAAACTTGATCCTCCGGAAAGTGGAGAGCGACCCCTTTGCAGTTCTACTACGTGATATCTTTAAAAACATTTTTTTTTAAAAGCTGCGTTAGAAAGGATTACAAACACATCAGCTCAGGTTTAGCCACAGAAAAAGAAAAGATCTTTCCTTTAGCCATGATTGGCTAACAATTGTATTTGTATTTACAGATGGCATACAAGTTTGTTATTAAGGCACATGGAAGTTGGCAAGTTCCAGAAGGCATTTCTACCAAAAAAATGTTTACGTTCAAATGGCTCTCCTGTGAAGTAGTGACGCGTGACATACTCCTACTTTGCTGAAATTAGTCAGATTTGACTGCCAACCTGTCATTGAATCTGCCTTGGCTAGATTTACATACTTCCAGTGCTACAGTTATTCCAGGTCTGCTTCGCCACTTTAAAACGACAAAACAGTTATATTATGAAATCTGCCCCTTTTCATAGGAAGTAGCCTATTTGATGGAATTCAAATGTACAGCTTCCCTAGCATTGTTCTACTATATGCTAAATTATACCCCAATAGATTAAATGGTTGAATTTTGATCTTGTGCTCCTGTCCTCACCCAGGTGCCCATTGGGCTTTCCAATGTGGGTTTTGTCCCTCTGTATGGAGCCGACCAGAGACAGAAAGTCCTCGCCCTGTTCTCCCCACAGGACCAGTTTACAGGTAAATTAGGTCTTATGAGGAAATTGTTCATGATGTTGCCACAAAATGGAGACTGCTAATGGATAAACTGGACCTCCCCCCACCTAAGGCTAATGTAATGCCACTGTGTCTTTTGTGCCTTCAGGAACTGTAAAATGAATCATGAAAATGTATACCAATTGTAACAGTTAACAATGTAATAATATGTATTTAAAAGCGGTACATATAGTATTTCTAAAAGTTTATTGTATTCTTAGTCTATATATTGTGCATTCAGAAATTATTCAGACCCCTTCACTTTTTCCACATTTTGTTACATTACAGCCTTATTCAAAAATGTATTAAATGAAAAAAATATCTTATCAATCTACACACAATACCCCACAACGTCAAAGCTGATTTTTTTTCTTCTATTGAAGATAGAAAACAGAAATACTTTAAGTATTCAGATCATTTGCTATGAGACACGAAATTGAGCTCGGGTGGATCCTGTTTCCATTGATCAACCTTGAGATGTTTCTACAACTTGATTGGAGTCCACCTGTGATAAATTCAATTTATTGGACATGATTTGGAAAGACACACATCTGTCTATATAAGGTCCTGCAGCTGACAGTTCATGTCAGAGCAAAAAACCAAGCCATGAGGTTGAACGAATTGTCCATAGAGCTCCGAGACAGGATTGTGTCAAGACACAGATCTTGGGAAGGGTACCAAAACATGTCTGCAGCATTGAAGGTCCACAAGAACACAGTGGTCGCCATCATTATTAAATGGAAGAAGTTTGGAACCACCAAGACCCTTCCTATAGCTGGCTGCCCGGCCAAACCGAGCAATCGAGGGAGAAGGGCCTTGGTCAGGAAGGTGACCAAGAACCTGATGGTCACTCTGACAGAGCTCCAGAGTTCCTCTGTGGAGATGGGAGAACCTTCCAGAAGACAACCATCTCTGCAGCACTTCACCAATCAGGCCTTTATGGTAGAGTGGCCAGATGGAAGCCACTCGTCCGTAAAAGGCACGACAGCCCACTTGCAGTTTGCCTAGTCAGGATCAAGGAAAAGATGAACGGAGCAAAGTACAGAGAAATCCTCGATGAAAACCTGCTCCAGAGTGCTTAGGACCTCCCCAAATACCCAAGAAGAATCAAGGCTGTAATCACTGCCAAAGGTGTTTCAACAAAGTACTGAGTAAAGGGTCTGAATACTTATGTAAATGTGATATTTTCATTTTGTGAAGGGGTCTGAATACTTTTCAAATGTATTGTATGTAATTGTTGTGTGCGTTATCTCTATCAGCGGTGGGGCTGTACTTGTTGGATCGATGGTGGTCACTGGAGGACATCCTAAAAACAGCAGACCCTGCCAGAGATGGATGTGTGGAGGTACTATCTTTGAAAACTATTTTAGCTGTATGTGTACTAATACACCACCTGGTTGTTGAGAAATAGCATGTGTAAGAGTTCTCACTATTGTTGCAGAAATTATTATACAGCTGCAAAAGTAAATGTAAAATAAGACGCATCCAAGAGACAATAGGTATATATTTGTAGGTTTATTTTTTAAATGTTTTTTTTTAACAAGAATTAGATAGTATTGGGTCAGTGAATTGAATGAGACACACAGGGGTGCTGACTGATGTGGTTGTGTGTTTTGCTATGTGTTCCTCTATAGGTGGAGACTCTAGGGGAGAGGATAGTCCTGTACATTTTGAATCGTGTGGTGTACAGAGCCATGGAAATGAGTTCAGACGAACTACCTTTCCTCTGCCACGGGGAGAGCGACAACGCTAAGATCCTCTGGAAAGACGGACAGGCAGTCGGCTTCTACTCAGTCAAACCTTCAGGTAAGGAACCTGGCATTGACATTGAAGATAAAAGCATTGATGCTCAATTCTTGTCACACATCAGGTATTATGGATTAGAGCTGAGTTCAAGTGTCTATGTGCTGTTTAGTAAACTATGGGTGACCTTTAATACTGAAATTTTTAAATACAGAACAGCATATGTGTGCAAAACAAAGATAGTTCCTAACTCACAAAGCCAATGCGCATTTTCGCATAGACGTTTATACGTATTGTATTCTTTCCAATGTGTGTATATACAGTGGCTTGAGAAAGTATTCACCCCCTTAACATGTTTTCTATTTCGTTGCCTTACAACCTGGAAATAAAATAGATTTTAGGGGTGTTTGTATAATTTGATGTACACAACATGCCTACGACTTTGAAGATGCAAAATATGTTTTATTGTGAAATAAACCAGAAATAAGACAAAAAAACTGAACTTGAGCGTGCATAACTATTCAACCCCCCCCAAAAGTCAATACATTGTAGAGCCACCTTTAGCATCAATTACAGCTGCAAGTTTCTTGGGTATGTCTCTATAAGCTTTGCACATCTAGCCACTGGGATTTTTGCCCATTCTTCAAGAAAAAACTCCAGCTCTTTCAAGTTGGATGGGTTCTGCTGGTGTACAGCAATCTTTAAGTCATACCACATATTCTCAATTGGATTGAGGTCAGGGCTTTGACTAGGCCATTCCAAGACATTACAAATGTTTCCTCTTAAACCACTTGACTGTTGCTTTAGCAGAATGCTTAGGGTCATTGTTGTGCTGGAAGGTGAACCTCCGTCCCAGTCTCAAATCTCTGGAAGACTGAAACAGGTTTCCCTCAAGAATTTCTCTCTAATTAGCACCATACAACATTCCTTCAATTCTGACTAGACTCCCAGTCCCTGCCGATGAAAAACATCCCCACAGCATCATGCTATACCCACCATGCTTCACTGTAGGGATGGAGTTCTCCGGGTGATGAGAGGTGGTGGGTTTGCGCCAGACATAGCATTTTCCTTGATGGCCAAAAAGCTCAATTTTAGTGTCATCTGAGCAGAGCACCTTTTTTCATATGTTTGGGGAGTCTCCCACACCCCTTTTGGCGAACACCAAATGTGTTTGCTTATTTTTTACTTTAAGCAATGGCTTTTTATCTGGCCACTCTTCCGTAAAGCCCAGCTCTGTGGAGTGTATGGCTTAAAGTAGTCCTATGGACAGATACTCCAATCTCCCCTGTGGAGCTTTGCAGCTCCTTCAGGGTTGTCTTTGGTCTCTTTGTTACCGCTCGGATTAATGCCCTCCTTGCCTGGTCCGTGAATTTTGGTGGGCGGCCCTCTCTTGGCACGTTTGTTGTGGTGCCATATTCTTTCCAATTTATAATAATGGATTTAATGGTACTCCGTGGGATGTTTCTGATTTTTTAAATTACCCAACCGTGATCTGTACTTCTCCAAAACTTTGTCCCTGACCTGTTTGGAGAGCTCCTTGGTCTTCATAGTGCTACTTGCTTGATGGTGCCTCTTGCTTAGTGGTGTTGCAGACTCTCAGGTCTTTCAGAACAGGTGTGTGTATACTGAGATCATGTGACAGATCATGTGACACTTAGATTGCACAAAGGTGGACTTCATTTAACTAATTATGTGACTTATGAAGGTGATTGGTTGCACCAGATCTTATTTAGAGGCTTCATTGCAAAGGGGGTAAATACATATGCAGGCACCACTTTTCGGTTTTTAATATTTTAGAATTTTTTGAAACAACTTGTTTTTTTCATTTCACTTCACCAATTTGGACTATTTCTTGTATGTCCATAACATGAAATCCAAATAAAAATCCATTTAAATTACAGGTTGTAATGCAACAAAATAGAAAAATGCCAAGGGGGTGAATACTTTTGCAAGGCACTGTATACTGAATGAAAATTTAAATGCAAAATGCTACAATTTCAAAGAATTTACTGAGTTATAGTTCATATGAGGAAATCAGTCAATTGAAATAAATGTTATTAGGCCCTTATTTATGGATTTCACGTGACTGGGAATACAGATATGCATCTGTTGGTCACAGATACCTTTAAAACAATGGGTCTCAGGATTTCATCACTGTATTTCTGTGCATTCAAAAAGCCATCAATAAAATTCAATTGTGTTCGTTGTCTGTAGCTTATGCCTGACCATACCATAACCACACGGCCACCGTGGGGCGCTCTGTTCAAAACATTGACATCAGCAAACCACTTGCCCACACAACGCCATACACCCAGTCTGTGGTTGTGAGGCCAGTTGGATGTACTGCCAAATTCTCTAAAATGACATTGGAGGTGGCTTATGGTAGAGAAATAAACATTAAATTATCTGGAATCAGCTCTGGTGGACATTCCTACAGTCAGCATGCCAATTGCACACTCCCTCAAAACTTTAAATATCTGTGGCATTGTGTTGTGTAACAAAACCACACAGTTTAGAGTGGCCTTTTATTGTCCCCAGCACAAAGTACCCCTGTGTACATTTTTTAAAACCTTTATTTAACTAGGCAAGTCAGTTAAGAACAAATTCTTATTTTCAATGACCTAGGAACAGTGGGTTAACTGCCTGTGCAGGGGCAGAACGACAGATTTGTACCTTGTCAGCTCGGGGGTTTGAACTTGCAACCTTCCGGTTACTAGTCCAACGCTCTAACTACTAGGCTACCCTCCTACCCTAATCATGTTGTTTAATCATCTTATTGATATGCCACACTGTCAGGTGGATGGATTATCTTGGCAAAGGAGAAATGCTCAGTAACAGGGATGTAAACAAATTTGTGCACAGAATTTGAGAGAAATAAGATTTTTGTGCGTATGGAACATCTCTGGGGTATTTTATTTCAGCTCATGAAACATGGGACCAACACTTTACATGTTGCGATTATATATTTGTTCAGTGTACATTCTATATATGTTTCTGACTATCTACTGTAGTCATGAGTCTCCATATGTTTTCCTGTTTTCCCTATAGGCAGCTTGTGCAGTACCTTCTTAACCCAGTGCTATCAGCTTCCTATCATGGACTCCATATTCGTCAGGAAGTGTCACCGTGACAACGGCCTGGGCCTTCAAATGCTGGAGAACTTTGTTGAATGTTTCAAAGAGGACTGCCTTGGGTTGAGATTCCCCCTTTCAAAAGTTATGTACAAAGGTAATCATCAACCTTTTTTACTAGTTGTGGAATACAGGAAAAGGACCGAGCACGCCCCCATTCTCATCAACGGGGCTGCAGTGGAGCAGGTTTAGAACTTCAAGTTCCTTGGTTTCCACATCACCAACAAACTATCATGATCCAAACACACTAAGACAGCCGTGAAGAGGGCACGTCAAAGCCTATTCCCCCTCAGGAGACTGAAAAGATTTGGCCTGGGTCCTCAGTTCTCAAAAGTTTCTACAGCTGCACCATCGAGAGCATCCTGACTGGTTGCATCACTGCCTGGTATGGCAACTGTACGGCCTCCAACTGCAAGGCACTACAGAGGGTAGTGCGTTCGGCCCAGTACATCACTGGGGCCAAGCTTCCCGCCATCCAGGACCTCCATACCAGGAAGTGTCAGAGGAAGGCCATAAAAATTGTCAGACTCCAGCCACCCTAGTCATAGACTGTTCTCTCTGCTACCGCACGGCAAGCGGTACCGGTGCACAGTGGCAGTTCTAGCTTGTATGGCTCCCTGGATGAACCCCCCCCCTTCAACAACAAAAAGCACCATTCTGCACTAACTGTCATTTTTATTCAGACATTTGGAACAACACAAATAAATAATCATAACATTTAAGACTATATAAATATATACAAAAACAAGACTCATAAATCTCAGAAAGAAGTAACAAAGACAAATAGAAACATATTGTAGTATATAAATACAAATAAAAAAAGAGAATTGAATTATTACACTATTGCACTTCAAACAATAAACACACAAACTAAATTGCACAACTAATGGCATTACTAATTGCATTAGTACTGTACAAAGTTAGAGGTGCGCTATTTGATAGATTCCCCTGCTCCCCCTACCTTATTATTATTCATTTTTATTCTTAACTTCTTAAAGCATTGTTGGTTAAGTTCTTGTTGTATTCGGCGCATGTGACAAATAACATTTGATTAGTTGTTGAAATACTTACAATGTTCACACAGAGAAATACAAGGATGGTTGAAAGATTTCAAAACATTCCCTATCCTCTCCTAACCTGCAGCCATCAGCCTACCAGTCCACTTCCTTAACAACTTCTTATTGTTTTCCAGTGTGTGGGAAGTACCTGAGCCTGTACCCGGCCGACAGAGACCTGCTGTGGGAGGTGGAGAGTGTTGGAAGACCCAGCCAGAGGACTAACATAGCCAACAAGATCCAGGCTATGGGTCTGAGCTGTATGTTTATCACAGGTTTAAAATGGCAGACGTGCACATCCCAGATGTGCACAATATAGCCTAAGTGTCTATATTGCTGTACTTAGGATGCTAGAATGACACGTCACTGTATGTCTTGAACAGAGACATTTCTCACTAAAGTTATGGAATTGTAACTTCTTCCCTCAGCCTTATCCAAGTACCTCCCCTTTACGGAGCACTCTGTGGCGAACCGTGTGGGGGCTGAAAATGAGGGGGTAATGGAGAAAGTGACATCACGCATACAGGAAGCCATGGAGTACACTGTTGAAATTGTGGTACGTTTAAATATAACAATAGATTTAATGTAAGAATATAAAACATGTTATGTGACAAATAATCTCTATTGTTCAATATTTATTTTAGTTTTGTGTTATAAGTCAAAGGACTTATAGCATTTGCAATGGAATGTTTATTGTTTTGCTTACATAATACCATACATTTACTTTGTTTATAGGAGGACGTTACACTGGTCAAAGTGACAAAAGGCAAGTATTGGTTGTTTCATGTACTGGATCTTTGTAATAAGTTCTAACATATGTTCTCTAAAACGACAGAGTTTCACCTCCTAACATCATTTTTTATGATGTTTCCAGAGAAGGAAGAAACGCCGGTTACAATCAGAGGCAGGAGCAGTGGCCAGAAATTCAAGAATATCTCGGAGGAAAGCAAATCAGAGGAAAGCAAATCAGAGAAAGTCATCAGGTAACAGAATGTGAATACTGCTTTGTTTCAAATGTTCATGTCCAGTAAAACACACAAACAGTTAAATAACTATTGCCTAAATGAAGGTAATTCACTTTGGAATATATGTGTGGTGTGTAGGATTGAGGATAATGAAGCAGAGGTGGATACCCCAAAAGAGAATCCAGTTTTAGAGCATCAGCAAGAGAATGAAAAAGTTGTTGCTGTAGCTGAATGCGACGAAGAGGAGTTAGCTGAGGTATATATAAATGTAATATGATTCGTAAACAATTCATCTGTTTTTCAAGTGTCCAGGAGTAAGGAGGCTTAAGTGACACAGGCTCTTTAAAAAGTTTACATTTTACAGGATGTCGTTGACATAGCCACAGAGGACACAGCAATTGAGCTTGATAATGTGTCCTCGGAGATTGAGGAGGAGGAGGAGGAGACGGAGGAGGTTCCAAAGGAGGTGGCAGGAACCAATGAAGACAAAGAAGAGAACAAAGAAGAAACAGCCGAAGAATCCTCGAAGGAGGGGAAAAAAAGAAGAGGCAGACCAAGATCCACTTGTCTCACGAAACCTGTTGAGGCTGTGGAGGAGAGAGTGGAAGAGGAGCAGCCAGTAGTTGAGGAACCTGCTGAGGAAGAGGAGAATATCTCACCAGCTGAGGAGGAAGAGGCAGCTCCAGTGGTAGAAACAAGAGTCTTGAGGAGAGGAAGAAAAAGCGTTCCACCTACCCTAACACCAAAATGCAAGTCCACAAGAAGAGGCAAACTGCCTGAGGAAGAGAAGGCGGAAGAGCCAGAGGAGAAAGAGGCAGCTGAGGAAGAAGAGGCACCGGTAGTGGAAGCAATAACTGAGGAAGAGGAAAGATTGGAGGAAGAGAAGAAAGAGGTGGAAGCAGAAGAAGAAGAAGAAACGGTAGAAAAACTAGCAGAGGTAGTTGAAGAGGCAGAAAAAGTGGAGGGGGAGGCAACAGCGGTGGATAATGTAGCAGATGAACCAGTAGAAAAACCAGTTGAGGAAGAAGAGAAGACCACACCACCTGAGGAGGAAGATGAGGCTCCAGTTGTAGAAACAAGAGTCCTGAGAAGAGGAAGAAAAAGTGTTCTAGTTACTACACCAAAATGCAAGGCCACACGAAAAGGCAAACGACCTGCGAAAGTGGAGGCGCCAGATGAAGAGTCAGCTGAGGAAGAAGAGGCACCAGTAGTAGAAGCCAGAGTTTTGAAGAAAGGAAGAAAATCTACCCCTGCCAAACCCAGATGCAAATCCAAACAACGCCACAAACAACCCGAGGAAGAGGTAGAGGAGGTGGCTGAACCTGTGTTGGATTCTGTGGATAAAATGGTAGAGAGAGAAAAAGAAGTGGAGGAAACAGCAGCAATAGAGAAGGGAGAAAAAGTGGAGCAAGATAAACCAGTGGAGAAGGAAATGGCAGAGGAGGAGGTAGCTGTAATAGTGGAAGAAGAAATGGTGGAGGAAGAAGAGGAAACTGAAATTGCACCAGTGGGAGAGGAGAGTGTTGCAGAAGAAAAGGTGGAGAAGGAAGCAACAACTGGGGAAGAGGAAAATGTGGAGGAAGAGAAGGAGAAAACCGAAGCTGAACCTGAATCAACGGAAGAGGAGAGTGCTGCAGAAGAAAAGGTGAAGGAGGTAGCAACAACTGAGGAAGAGGAAAATATGGAGGAAGAGAGGGAAGCGGGGATAGTGGAGGAAGAACAAATAGAGGAAGCTGAAGCTGCAGTTTCAGCTGAAACTCTTACTGTGGAAGAAAAGGTGGAGGAGGAAGCAAAAACCATAGAGGAGGAAAAGGTGGAGGAAGCAACAACTGAGGAAGAGGTAAAAGTGGACGAAGAGAAGAAAGAGGAAACAGTTATGGAAAAACTAGCAAAGGAAGTTGCTATGGTAGAAGAGGCAGAAAACGTGAAGGAGAAAGAAGAGGCTAGAGAAGTGGAATTTGTTGCAAATGAAGTGGTAGAAAATCCAGTTGAAGAAAAGAACACCTCACCATCTGAGGAAGAGGAGACCTCACCACCTGAAGAAGATGCTCCAGTTGTAGAAACAAGAGTCCTTGGGAGAGGAATAAAAAGGGTTCCTGCTGTTCTGACTCTGAAATGTAGGTCCACAAGAAAAGATAAACAGCCTGAGGAAGAAAAGGTGGAGGAGCCAGAAGAGGAAGAGGAAGCTGAGGAAGAGAAGACCCCATTAGAGGAAGCCAGAATCCTGAGGGTAGGAGGAAAATCAGCCCCTGCTACTGCCACACCCAGACGCAAATCCACACGAGCCAGCAAAGAACCTGAGGAAGAGGTGGTGGAGGCGGCTGATCCTGTGGCAGAAGCGGTGCAAGAAGAAAAAGCTGTGGAGGAGGAAAAAGGAGAGGAAGAAAAAGAAGAGGAAGCTGAAACTGCGCCAGTGGAAGAGGAGAGTGCTGCAGAAGAAAAGGTGGAAGCAGAAAAAGCAGAGGAAGAGGAAGGAACAGATCAGGAAGAGGAAAATGTGGAGGAAGAGAAGAAAGCACAAATAGTGGAGGAAAAGGAGAAAGAGGAAGCTGCTGCTGAAGCTATAACTGTGGAAGAAGAGAGTGTTGCAGAGGAAAGGGTGGAGTATGAAGCAGGTATAATAGAGGAAGAAGATATTGTGGAGGAAGAAAAGGAGTCAGCAGATGAAGAAAATATTGAGGAAGCTACAGCTGTCGAAGAAAGAGTGGAGGAGGAAGCAAAACACGCAGAGAAAGAAAATGTGGAAGAAGCAATAACTGAGGAAGAGGAAAAAGTGGAGGAAGGGAAGAAAGAGGCAGAAAAAGAAATGGGAGAAAAACTAGCAGAGGTAATTGAAGAGGCAGAAAAAATGGAGAGGGAGGCAACAGCAGTGGAGAATGTAGCAGGTGAAGCAGTAGAAAAGCTAGTTGAGGAAGAAGAGAGAACCACAGCACCTCAGGAGGAAGAGGAGACCCCAGTTGTAGAAACAAGAGTCCTGAGAAGAGGAAGAAAAAGTGTTCCAGTTACTCCACCAAAACGCCAGTCCACACGAAAAGGCAAACAACCCGAGGAAAATGAGAAAGTGGAGGCACCAGATGAGGAAGAGGCAGCTGAGGAAGAAGAGGCAACAGTAGTGGAAGCCAGAGTTTTGAGGAAAGGAAGAAAATCGGCCCCTGCCAATCCCAGATGCATATCCAAACAAGGCAGCAAACAACCCGAGGAAGAGGTGGAGGAGGAAAAGGTAGAGGAGGTTGCTGAACCTATGCTGGATTATGTAAAGAAAAGGGAGGAGAGAGAAAAAGCTGTGGAGGAAACAGCAACAATAGAGGAGGAAGAAAAAAATGGAGCAAGAAAAACCAGTGGAGAAGGAAATGGCAGAGGAAGCAACTGAAATAATGGAAGACGAAATGGTGGATGAAGAGGAAGAGGAAACTGAATTTGCAGCTGAACCTGAATCAGTGAAAGAGGATAGTGTTGCAGAAGAAAGGGGGGAGGAGGTAGCAACAACCGAGGAAGAGGAAAAGATGAAGGAAGAGAAAGAAACGGAGATAGTGGAAGAGGAAAAAATTGAGGAAACTGAAGCTGCAGCTGAAACTATTACTGTGGAAGAAAAGGTGGAAGAGGAAGCAAAAAACATAGAGGAAGAAAAGGTGGATGAAGCAACAACTGAAGAGGAAAAAGTGGATGAAGAGAAGAAAGAGGAAACAGTTTTTGAAATAGCTATAGAAAAACTAGCAGAGGAAGTTGCTATAATAGGAGAGGCAGAAAAAGCAGAGAAAGAAGAGGCACGAGTAGTGGAATGTGTTGCAGATGAAGTGGTAGAAAAGCCATTTGAGGAAGAGAAGAAGACATTACCACCAGAGGAGAAGGAGGAAGCGGAGCCTCCAGTTGTAGAAACAAGAGTCCTGAGGAGAGGAAGAAAAAGTGTTCATGCTACTCCGACTCCAAAACGCAAGTCCACACGAAGAGGCAAACAACCCGATGAAGTAGAAAAGGAGGATGAGCCAGAAGAGGAAAATGGATATAAAAAAGAGCCACCAGTAGTGGAAGCCAGAGTTCAGAGTAGAGAAAGAAAATCTGCCCCGACACCCAGACACAAATCCAAACGAGCCCGCAAAGAACCTGGGGAGGAAGAAAAGGTAGAAGAGACAGCTGAACCTGTGCCTGAAGCTGTAGAGGAAAAGGTGGAGGAGGAAAAGGTAAATGAAGCTGCAGCTGAAACTGCTACTGTGGAAGAAAAGGTTGAGGAGGCAGAAGCGATAGAGGATGAACATGTGGAGGAAGCAACAACTGAGGAAGAGGAAAAGGTAGAGGAGGAGAAGGAAGCAGAAGCTGCACCTGAAACTTCACCAGTGGAAGACGAGACAGTGGCAAAAGAAAAGATTGAGGAGGAAATTAAATCTGTAGAGGAAGAAAAGGTTGAAGCAACAGTTGAGGAAGAAGAAACAGTGGAAGAAGCAACAACTGAGGTGACTGTGGTAGAAGAGGCAGAAAAATTGGAGGAGGCAACAGAGGTGGAAAGTGTAGCAGAGGAAGTAGTGGAAAAGCCAGTTGAGGATGAGGAGAAAGCCTTACCACCCAAGGAAGAAGAGGGTAAAGTTGTAGAAACAAGATTCCCGAGGAGAGGAAGAAAAAGCGTTTCTGTTACTCCTCCAAAACGCAAGTCCATGCGAAGAGGCAAAGAAGCAGAGGAAGAGGAGAAGGAGAAGACAGGAAAGGTTGAGGAGATGGATGAATTTGTGCAGGAAGCTGTGGAGGAAAAAGAGGCACTGGTAGTAGGAGCCAACATTCTGAGGAGAGGAAGAAAATCTGCTCCTGCCACACCCAGATGCAACTCCAAACAAGCTTGCAAAGAACCTGAGGAAGAGGAAGTAAAGGGGGTTGAAAAGATGGAGGAGGCAGCTGAACCTGTGCCAGAAGCTGTGGAGGAAGGAAAAGCAGTGGAGGAGGAAATGGTGGAACAGAATAAGATGGAGGCAGATGTTGCGATGGTAGAGGACGAAGGAAACACTGAAGTACAAGCAGACAGTGGTGCTCCTGAGGCAAAAGAAGAAGCAATCACACATCAGCCAGAGGAGGTTATGGCAGAGCAAACCAAGGAGAAGGAAGAAGAGGAGAACACAGAGGAGAAAACTACAGAAACATCAAAAGAGGCAGCTGAAGTAGAAACAGCTGAAGCGGTAAATGAGGTGGAAGAAGAGGTTGATAAGGTAATGGCAGAAGAGGCAAGCGTAGTAGAAGAGGTGGAAGTGGCCTCAGTGGCTGAGTGTGGTGTCAAGCCTGAGGAAAATGGAACAGAGAAGGAGAAGAAGGAAGAAGAAACTATTGAGGAGAATGGTATGGAAAATGTAGAGAGCGGTGAGACAGAGGCAGAGGATGGAGTCGGGGTCAAGGTGGACAACCTTAATTTACAGTTGGCAGAAGACGATGAGGAGGAGGAGAAAGAGGAGGGGGAGAAGATGGAGGTAGCTCCAACTCAGAAGGAAGAGCTGAAGAGCTCTGCGGAAGAGGAGGCTCCAGTGGTTTTAACGAGAGTTCTGAGAGTGAGGTTAACTGCCACACCCACAACCACACCCAACTCCAAGGCCACGCCCCAGCGTAAATCCACAAGACACAGCAAAATAGTAACACCTGAGAAGTTCGATCCTGAGGTGGTCCTGCTTTCATCAGATCAAGAGCAGGAAGAAAGCCTTGTGGAAAAGAGACATCTACGTAAGAGAAAAAGCACAGGGCCAACACCTGTTCACAGCAGACCTTAGGCTGTGAAGACAGGTGTTTTTGTTCTCCTCTTTAAATATACAGCTATAGAGGAAAGATTTCACATGGGACCAGATCATTTCCTTTTATCTATTTGTCAGAAGAAGAAAAAAACTGAAAAAATGCTTCCTGTTTTTATGTAATTTTATGTAATTTTCCGAGTCAATATGCTGCATATTTAATACCTTTTTATATTGTACGTAACATTTAGCATTTTAAGTACAAATCTGTTTACTACTTTTTCAAATTGCAGCTGTCATTTTGACCTTAGTGGCGGGTAACGCAATGTGTTTCAGTAGGCTGGGAGGCTTTGGTTTTCTGATAAATGTATAGTATTTTTAGGTCGAACAGTTTTTAACTGTTTCTGTTGCAGTTTCTAACCGCACAAATGATTCTATACAATTTTTTTGTAATCACAATTTAAACATGATCTTCTAAGATAGCATTTATTCTCTCAAAATACTACAGGGTGTATCTCAGCATACCATAATTCCAAACGGTGTCCCCTCAAGTATAACTCAACAACTCTATAAATAAATACATATATTTTTTACGTATGAATTTAGTTACACTTATTGTCATTAAGAGACATCTGATTTTGTTAGTCAGTCTCACTCAGATATAATATTAAAACCTGCAAACATTTCTCTCCACCCTATGGAAAAATGTGTATAATTGCAGGAAATTAGTTTTAAAAATGCTCAATCTTTTATCTGTCGAATTGCAAAATCTGTAGAATTGCAGCAAACTTGTTTTAAAACTGCAATATTTTCTCTACACCCATGGCAAAATGTGTAGAATTGCTCTAAATTAACTGAATTACGTATGCACAAATGGGTACGCAGACCCATGAGCAACTGCGGCACCTTATTAGTTCAGATTTTTTGTGGCCCCCACCCTCATCAAAGTTACCCATCTCTGATATAAATGCTATTACATTAAATGTGTAATATGTTCTTAAATGTGTAATATGACACAAATATGATCATTTGTGTGTTTCAAAAGTGTAAAATATGTCCTATTTTATTAAGGGAATAATGCATTAATCAAAGTTGTATTTTTATTTTACTGCACATTTGAGTGACATTTCTCTTTGACATTTTTTATGGTTTAATTTTTACCCAATTACAAATGTTTTCAGCGGAACTGTCACGCTCTGACCAAAGTAAGCTGTTTTTCTCAGTGTTGGTTGGGGCGTGATAGTGACTAGGGTGGGTCATCTAGGTTTTGTATGTCTATTTTGGCCTGATATGCTACCCAATAAGAGACAGCTGTTTATCGTTGTCTCTGATTGGGGATCATATTTAGGTAGCCATTTCCCCATTGTTAGTTGTGGGATCTTGACTATGTGTAGTTGCCTGTCAGCACTATTGTATAGCGTCACCTTTCGCTTGTTATTTTGTTTGTTTGTTCGGTGTGCATTCTTTTAATAAAGAGAATGCACGCTGCGCCTTGGTCTCCTTCATACGACTAAAATCACATTTGATGTTGTTTTTGTCTATTGTTAATTTGAACATAATTCTTGATTTGAATTGTCAACACTGTCATGGTGTTACACTTTGTGTGTATTGAAATATTTGGTACACCTTGAACATAATGATATTTAGTGTTAAAAGATATAAAAATTAATACACACAAATATTTCCTCACTGAGCTGACGAGGCATAATATTTTAGTTCATTTGAAAAGGATGTTGTTCGCAATATTGATTTATATACCAATAAATGTATGTATATCCTCACATTTTATTTATTGTTAATTAACATGTGTCATTAAGGTTTGATGTACAGGAAGTTTAAATTTAGTAACAGTATAGTTCAATCCACAGTAATACCATGGCCATACAGAACAGTTTGTAAAATAACATTTAACTGTTTAAAATAACACTTATAAAAGCTGTGATGTTAAACTGTAAATGTTTTATCTTGAGAGGTGGAAATATAGCTAGCTTAACTCTGAGTTTTCGTTTATGTGTTATCGTGTTTCAAACTTTGAATGCTTTCTTATACATCTCAGTGTTCCACAAAAGCACAAGCCATGTAGCCTGTCTTGATCACAAACATTTCCATATGTTGTATTTTATGACACACCTCTCGTTGCATCATTTGTTTTAATTAGGCAAGTCAGTTGAGTTGAGTGCCTAATTAAAACAAATGATGCAACGAGAGGTGTGTCATAAAATACAACATATGGACATGTTTGTGATCAAGACAGGCTACATGGCTTGTGCTTTTGTGGAACACTGAGATGTATAAGAAAGCATTCAAAGTTTGAAACACGATAACACATAAACGAAAACTCAGAGAACAAATACTTCTTTACAATGATGGCCTAGGAACAGCAGGTTAACTACTGTACTTAATGCAGCTGGTGGCCACACCAGATACTGACTGTTAATTTGGATTTTGACCCCCCCTTTGTTCAGGGACACATTATTCCATTTATGTTAGTCACATGTCTGTGGAACTTGTTCAGTTTATGTCTCAGTTGTTGAATCTTGTTGTGTTCATACAAATATTTACACGTTAAGTTTGCTGAAAATAAACACAGTTGACAGTGAGAGGACATTTCTTTTTTTGCTGTGTTTACTTTTAGACATTTACTCAAGTAGTATTTTACTGAGTGACTTTCACTTTTACTTGCATCATTTTCTATTAAGGTATTTTTACTTTTACTCAAGTATGGCAATTGGGTACTTTTCCCACCACTGTACATAATAGAGTGCTAGCTTAGTTATCCAACTGATCTTGCATCTTTTCTGTCATCCTGTGAACCCATTCATTGCTGCTCACAGCTATATTTGGAAATCTTCTTGTTCAAATCCTGCAGTGATCACATATACAAACTCTGTTACCACATCCAAAGGGAAGGGGGAGATACCTAGTCACTTGTTTAACTAAATGCATTCAACTGAAATGTGTCTTCCACATTTAACCCAACCCCTCTGAATCAGAGAGGTGCGGGGGGCTGCCATAAGCAAACAATGGGTTAACTGCCTTGCTCAGGGGCAGAACAACCGATTTTTACCTTGTCAGCTCTGGGATTTGATCCAGAAACTTTTTGGTTAATGGCCCAACACTCTAACCACCAGGCTACCTGCCGTACATGATGCAATGGTGGTAACCCTTTTCTGCAAATGACCAAATCACTCTTTAGTGGCTTCAGGGGTGAAATGTTAATTATATTTTTCATAATTACTCAACTTTTCTTTTTTTTATGTCGAAAGTCTGGTGTTTCCATGTCAAGCGGTTTTGTTATATTTCTGTCCTCTGTGATACATATAAAATGTTATATTGGGATGCAAACTCAAAATGTAATACATTTAATCTCTATATCGGACATGGTGCAGGTGTCTTATTTTTTTAAGCCCATAACCATGTGTGAAGTGTATACTTTAGTTTCAAAGTAGATTTGTTTAAGTTAAGACTACCAAGAAACACTTTGATTTAGCCCATTGCAGTAAAAGGTTGATGTATAACTACTAACGTTAGGTAGATAGCTAACATACTGGTACATACTGCTGTAATTATATGCTATGTGGTTCATAAGGACAGCGTCGCTAACAATTTGTCAGCCAACATGTGAGGTGTAAGGTAACTTATTTCAAAAGTCATTACTTTATTACATTGATTTAGCAAGCTACCGCGAGGGCACGCTCTATCGACTCTGCGCTTTGAGCATGCGTTTGGCGCACAGTCGATAGTGCGCTGGACTTCTGGCAAGAAGGTTGAGGGTTCGAAACCTGCTTGTTTAATTTGAAGTCATGCACAATTATCAGTTTATTATTTGGTTTTTATTGCCGATTCAGTTAGAGACACAGTAGTGCATTGGGACCCAAAAGCATAATCAGTACTCAGGCAAATCTGGTCTGTGATAGGAATTGTTTTTCTTCACACCTAGCCTGGCTATTGGACTATTCTTTAGTAAAGGTTTTATAGTCTAATGTTCAGCTATTAGCCCCCCTCCCCAACTTGCAACAAATTGTTGTTACCATCTCATTCCATGCGTCATTCTCCGCCTGAGTGGCTCGCTTGTGGCGTGCTGGCAGGATATGGCAGCATTTCGGCTGTGCATCAAGAATTCTGCATAGCAAGTTTGTATGAAGGTCTGTTTATTCACAGGCAAATTGTTACATGCAATGGTACATTTGTGTATTTTTCTCGAGAGCAAAACTTTTTAAACATTTTCAATTAAAAATAATAGTTCTGAAAGCAAAAACGAGGCTTCAAAGTAAAACATTTTTTTGCAATCAAATATTTTGTAATAGAGTCCAAAACTTTATGCATTTCATTCCCCAAAAATATTTTGAGAACAAAAAATGTATTTGAAAACAAAACTACAATTTAATTTCGCTATCAACCCTCCACTTTGGCCATTTTTTGAGTGTTTGGCTACAACCAATACTGTTCAACCTTTCTTTTCGACACAAAGGAAGTCATAGCGGACACCTACGAAGGACTGTGTGGTGATGGCATCTCAGGTAAGCAGCACTGGGCGTTCTGCCGTCCAACTTTTACATAGCTAGTAGTTAGATCCTACGATTCAGTGTCGGTTCATTAATTCTACTATATTACATAGATACATATTGTACATACCGCTGAATGATAAATCATGCAATTATTATTCTCAAGATAACCAAAAACATTTAGCTACAAACGCCTGTTCTTGCCATTTTCAGTTGAATTAATCTAACTTTCTTTCATGGCAACTCTTAAGCAGGCCATGTCCTATTTGTTTCAAAGTCGATATATAATCATATTTCATGACAGTGTAACGGTTAGCTTTTTTTTTACAGAAGGATGAAAGAATACTATTTGTCTGTCAGGGAATGCTATTCTGATACGTTAGATGAAGAGTTAGACCAGAAAGTCAGGGCCATTAAGGCAAGGATGCCCCACGCGGGCTTTAGAATGGTCAAAGGAAGTCTTCAAGAAATGAGCCATCGTGTACAATGGCAAAGAGTTAGGGAGTCTTTGCGGCGTGTAGATGGTGCAGATATCATTGCCAGAATGATCTAGTTTCGGTGCATCGCTCTGCAAAAATACTCTGTTCCTGCTCCCCTGGTTAATAGGTTAAACATTTAACTTTTAATTCCAATGCTTTTTTTTCAAGATACAACATTGTCATCTTTGGCGGTATAGATAGATTCTCAAGGAAGGTAAGTATATTATTTTGTATACATATTGCATATTTCCCATCAAATAATGAACAACCACAATACCAGCCTGGTGTTAAGCTTTCTTTATTGACGTATCCACGACATCTGCCGCTTTAGATTGAATGGACATATCTCAGTTATTGTTTTCATATCTAAATAAGCTATTTTCTTTACTGCACAGTGCGAGCTGATCAAGGGGTCGAAAATGTAGATATTGCCAGATGTTCACTGTCCGAGGAACAGGCCGTGGAAGCTTTATTGCTGGCAAAAGTGTCCATAACCAGAGGTAATTAAACTGTTCTGTGTTCTTTTTCTCCATCTCTGCCTGTCTTGTTGTATATGGAACCTGTCTCACAGGCATTAATTAAAAAACCCTTAAGATGTCAGCTGCTAATTTTCAGATTTATACCACATAAACACTCAGCCATTTTCACTGGACTATCAAGCCACTTGCAATAACCAAGTGGTGAGACACATAGCCCTCTATATTTAGATGTTTCAGGCACACTCTGATAGGTGTCTGCGTCAGTCAGTAACCACTCACAGAGGCACACACAACTTGCATTTCTATAACCTCAGACCCACCTCAGTGTTCACTATTCATGAAGGAAGACCACAGGACCAGAGATTAGGTTCCTCCCCCCACAAAACCTTTTATTTCTCTGTTATTAAGAGTGGAACGCTTATGGGGAGATGTTTGGAGTGTTCGAATAATCTCCCTTTAAGTACAGAGGCGAACCTGACACCTCACCAGCTGTTGCTGGTGTATTCAAATGATCAAGTCATCAAGGCAAGCTAACACAATTGTACATTCAATTTGCAGTAAATGCTTTAGCTAGCTACATTCTTTACATCCACTGTTTCACAAGACGACAGCCCGGTTCTGGTTCTCAGGAGTCTCTAAAACATTAAACAACACAAATGACAATTTCATACTCATAACACTAGCTAGCTAGTTGGCTAATGCTAGCTAGTCAGCTAACTTGCTAAATAGCGATTTTCGTAAATTAACTTTATGACCAAAGAATATGCACAATCGTTTGTCTACATTAACTAACATATTCCTCTCAATTGTACATTTTTTGCTTGACTGATTATGACATTATAATTACTTACATTTGCTTCACCCGAAATGTTTTGTCAGCCTCCTTTTGCTGAAGAAAGTCACCAGCGACGGATGGCTCGTGTCAAATTCGTCATTGGAACCACTCGGTTGTATGAAAACCTTGGGACTCAAATGCATAATGAGTGCTCTAACTCCCCCTTGTGGTGGTCTGGAGCAATGAAGCCGTGACGCTGGATACCTCTAAGTCCCGCGGTGTAAGGTCGCAACTTTTAAAGGAGGAAACCACTGTACAAGACAATGGGTGCTCTTGCTCCCGCGCCACGGGATACAGTTCTACCGTGACAGAGCTAAGGCGAGCATACCATGTTGTTTCACTATTTAAGCAGATATTCAACTGATTAACAGGCCAGACACAGTAGGTTATAAACACACAATAATGCAAGTGACCCATGACTGTATCAATATTCTAAAGATATTATAGTCCACATATAATATTATTTAATAATATATAATACACACCATTAAGCTGACACTTTTAAGCGACTTAGTCACACGACTTAGTCATGTGTAGCTTAACCTCTTTCTAAATATGTTGGAAAACAAATTGCTTTTTGTAATGAAACAAATCACTTTATAATTATTCTCCAAATAAATATTATGGAATAACCCACATTTTATTGGTGTGACATGCGTCAGCTAACTGTGATTGCGCCAAGGTGCATCTCATTATTGGTGGGTGGGGTTTTCCCTATACATTTCCAGTGTTTCCCGGTGGTCAGAAGTTTCCCATTATTTGTAAAGGTTGGCCTGCCTTGAGAGGACGAGAGAAGTGAAGGTGACTTACACCAAACTTCCAGTAATGGTAGTTGAATCGTAAGTATGGCAAAAGTATGACCTCCAGCCGGGATCAGCTCTACTTCTCCCTGGGCATGCCTTCCTTTGTGTGTATTGCTGTTTCTAATTTAAAGTAAAAGCTAGTAACTATATATTGGTGATAGGATCATTGTATGGGCTTTAGCGCTGAAGATTGTGATATTATTGCAGAGTGCTCCAATGGTGATTATAGAGATGTGACTCTGATGCTGAAAGATATTGGTGCTTCAGAAATCTCCAGGCTCCACCCCTCACTGTCACACTCCAGCACCGAAACCCTCATCCATGCCTTGGTTACTTCCTGACTAGACTAGTGTAACACTCTCCTCACCAGATCCCCACCAACCTCATCAACAGACTTCCAACTGGTTCCGCAGCCAGAATCCACACCAGCACCAGATCAACTGAACAAATCAAACCAATCCTGGCTCCATGTGCAACACTGTATTAACTTTAAAATACTCCTTCTCACCTACAAAGCCCTCCACAACCTGGCACCCACCGACCTCTCTGATCTTCTCCCGATCCTCCTCTGCTGGTCTCCTTGTCTCCCTCCATTCCACAATGTGTGCCGGGGTCCTCAGCTCTTATTCCCAACCCTACCACCTTAAACCAAACCCTTACCCGGGTTTGTATCCTCTTCCCAGATTTTTAATACATTTATTTGCAAATTATGGTGGAAAATAAGTATTTGGTCAATAACAAACAAGCAAGATTTCTGGATCTCACAGACCTGTAACTTCTTCTTTAAGAGGCTCCTCTGTCCTCCACTCGTTACCTGTATTAATGGCACCTGTTTGAACTTGTTATCAGTATAAAAGACACCTGTCCACAACCTCAAACAGTCACACTCCAAACTCCACTATGGCCAAGACCAAAGAGCTGTCAAAGGACACCAGAAACAAAATTGTAGACCTGCACCAGGCTGGGAAGACTGAATCTGCAACAGGTAAGCAGCTTGGTTTGAAGAAATCAACTGTGGGAGCAATTATTAGGAAATGGAAGACATACAAGACCACTGATATTCTCCCTCGATCTAAGGCTCCACGCACGATCTCACCCCGTGGGGTCAAAATGATCACAAGAACGGTGAGCAAAAATCCCAGAACCACCACCTAGTGAATGACCTACCAAAGTATCAAAGCCTACCATCAGTAACACACTACGCCGCCAGGGACTCAAATCCTGCAGTGACAGACGTGTCCCCCTGCTTAAGCCAGTACATGTCCAGGCCCGTCTGAAGTTTGCTAGAGAGCATTTAGATGATCCAGAAGAAGATTGGGAGAATGTCATATGGTCAGATGAAACCAAAATAGAACTTTTTGGTAAAAACTCAACTCGTCGTGTTTGGAGGACAAAGAATGCTGAGTTGCATCCAAAGAACACCATACCTACTGTGAAGCATGGGGGTGGAAACATCATGCTTTGGGGCTGTTTTTCTGCAAAGGGACCAGGACGACTGATCCGTGTAAAGGAAAGAATGAATGGGGCCATGTATCGTAAGATTTTGAGTGAAAAACTCCTTCCATCAGCAAGGGCATTGAAGATGAAACGTGGCTGGGTCTTTCAGCATGACAATGATCCCAAACACACCGCCCGGGCAACAAAGGAGTGGCTTCGTAAGAAGCATTTCAAGGTCCTGGAGTGGCCTAGCCAGTCTCCAGATCTCAACCCCATAGAAAATCTTTGGAGGGAGTTGAAAGTCCGTGTTGCCCAGCAACAGCCCCAAAACATCACTGCTCTATAGGATATCTGCATGGAGGAATGGGCCAAAATACCAGCAACAGTGTGTGAAAACCTTGTGAAGACTTACAGAAAATGTTTGACCTCTGTCATTGCCAACAAAGGGTATATAACAAAGTATTGAGATAAACTTTTGTTATTGACCAAATACTTATTTTCCACCATAATTTGCAAATAAATTCATTAAAAATCCTACAATGTGATTTTCTGGATTTTTTTCTCTCTCATTTTGTCCGTCATAGTTGAAGTGTACCTATGATGAAAATTACAGGCCTCTCTCATCTTTTTAAGTGGGAGAACTTGCACAATTGGTGGCTGACTAAATACTTTTTTGCCCCACTGTATATTCATGTATCATTTTATGTAGGCCTACTTTTAATATAAGATGTCCTTGAGTGTCCTAAAAGTCATCTGCCAAATTAAAATGAATTATTATTTTTAGTAGTAGTGAATCTGGATAAAAACACCACAAAAAAGACGTAAATGGCCAGTTATCAAATAAAATGTTATTAGTCACATGCGCCGAATACAACAGGTATTACAGTGAAATGCTTACTTATGAGCTCCTAACCGACAGTGCAGTTTCAAACAATGTGGATAAGAATAAGAGATAAAAGTAACAAGTAATTAAAGAGCAGCAGTAAAAAAAATAACAATATATACAGGGCCAGTACAGAGTCAATATGCTGGGGCACCGGTTAGTTGTGGTAGTATATACATGTAGGTAGAGTTAATTAAAGTTACTATGCATAGATGACAACAGAGAAAGGCAGTAGTGTGGAGAGGGGAGGGGGGGTGGGCAATGCGAATAGTCTGGGTAGCCATTTGACTAGATGTTCAGGAGTCTTACGGCATGGGGGTAGAAGCTGTTTAGAAGCCTCTTGGACCTAGACTTGGCGCTCCGGTATCGCTTGCCGTGTGGTAGCAGGGAGAACAGTTTATGACTAGGGTTTCTGGAGTCTATGACAATTTTTAGGGCCTTCCTCTGACACCGCTTGGTATAGAGGTCCTGAATGGCAGGAAGCTTGGCTCCAGTGATGTACTGGGCCGTTTGCACTACCCTCTATAAGTGCCTTGCGGTCGGAGGCCGAGCAGTTGCTATACTAGGCAGTGATGCAACCAGTTAGGATGCTCTCGATGGTGCAGCTGTAGAACCTTTTGAGGATCTGAGGACCGATGCCAAATCTTTTCAGTCTCCTGAGGGGGGAATAGGTGTTGTCGTGCCCGCTTCACGACTGTATAGGCTGTCTCCCTATAGGCTGTCTCGTTGTTGTCGGTGATCAGGCCCATCACTGTTGTGTATTCGGCAAATTGAATGATGGTGTTGGAGTTGTGCCTGGCCGTGCAGTTATGAGTGAACAGGGAGTACAGGAGGGGGCTGAGCACGCATCCCTGAGGGGCCCCTGTGTTGATGATCAGAGTGGCGGATTTGCTGTTGTCTACCCTTACCACCTGGGGGCGGCCCGTCAGGAAGTCCAGGAACCAGTTTCAGAGGGAGGTGTTTAGTCCCAGGGTCCTTAACTTTGAGGGCACTATGGTGTTGAACGCTGAGCTGTAGTCAATGAATAGCATTCACACATAGGTGTTCCTTTTGTCCAGGTGGGAAAGGGAAGTATGGAGTGCAATAGAAACTGCATCATCTGTGGATCTGTTGGGGCGGTATGCAAATTGGAGTGGGTCTAGGGTTTCTGGGATGATGGTGTTGATGTGAGCTATGACCAGCCTTTCAAAGCACTTCATGGCTACAGACGTGAGTGTTAAGGGTTGGTAGTCATTTAGGCAGGTTACCTTAGTGTTCTTGGGCACAGGCACTATGGTGTTCTGCTTAAAACATGTTGGTATTATCAGTTAATATCATTATTTAAATAATACTCTTACTTTAAAAATAATCCAGTGGGAAACAGTCTTATTTGAAATTAGGAATATATTAGATTCTTCTGACTATCTAATGATTCCTGTGGAAAGACGCATTATTGAATCGAGAGGTGAAAATGATACAGCAATTATCAACATTTCACATCCGAATGTAGGACTACATTTTTTATGTTGGAATAAACATTAATCTGAGAATACATGTCTTTCCCCTCCAGCATCTCTGCGCAAAACAAGTTATAAGGCAGACACGCTGCGCTTATAACCAGCAGCTTTGCGTCGCCTGGTGTTGCAGGAGGTATTAAGTGAACACCCATAGTTACCCACAGTTCTGTAATTTGAAAGGAAAGCATTATCGTTAGATGTAACTCAACTAAAAACATTCAAGTATAACATTGTATAACTGTGTTGATAAAATGCAGTTTATAGTACTGTAATTAAACATGATTTTACACTGTTGCCTGATCCTGCCTAATAAGCAGTGTTTTAGGTGGTGGATTGTTTATTCTTTATTTCACAATATTCTAATAATACAGGGGGTTAGGAAAGAAAAAAACTTGGCCTGGGGTCGTTCAGTTGTCTTGTGCTGTGGTGGAATGTCCCCCCATTATGCTTGCACCAATCCAATGCTTTTAAAATGCATGAGTTGAAATGAAAGTGTGAATACTTATGGATGCAGGGTATCAGAACACCGGCTATTTATTTCCCCAAAACCAATTTGTTCCCCCAATCCCCCTTTCCACTAACCCCTCAAAATCCAACAACCCTATAGTCACATGCCCCTAATTCCATCTCCCTCTCGCCCCTTCCCTCCATTTCATACCTTAACTACAGACACAGGTAGTCCTGTAGCCGCAGCAGCCTCCGTCACCAGGGCTGAGGACCTCCTTTTCATTCCCCGTTCATGATAAGACACAAGGGTACCCCTGATGTTAGCCGTTATGAGATTTCTTCCTACAACAACAAAGATATATGAAATATTAAATTGCAACATTTAAGTGTTTCCTTGTCTTTGAACAAGAGCCTTCAGGCCTTTTGGTCTAACTGAAAGGTAGTTAGCCTTTGCCAGCAAGACCAAAAGCCCTTGGTCATTATTCTGTATACTTCTGGCCCTTCTTTGGACACTGTGTTAACAACCCTCCAGGCAAGCTTCAATGCCATACAACTCTCCTTCCGTGGCCTCCAATTGCTCTTAAATACAAGTAAAACTAAATGCATGCTCTTCAACCGATCGCTACCTGCACCTACCCGCCTGTCCAACATCACTACTCTGGACGGCTCTGACTTAGAATACGTGGACAACTACAAATACTTAGGTGTCTGGTTAGACTGTAAACTCTCCTTCCAGACCCATATCAAACATCTCCAATCCAAAGTTAAATCTAGAATTGGCTTCCTATTTCGCAACAAAGCATCCTTCACTCATGCTGCCAAACATACCCTTGTAAACATACCCTTGTAAAACGGACCATCCTACCAATCCTCGACTTTGGCGATGTCATTTACAAAATAGCCTCCAATACCCTACTCAACAAATTGGATGCGGTCTATCACAGTGCAATCCGTTTTGTCACCAAAGCCCCATATACTACCCACCATTGCAACCTGTACGCTCTCGTTGGCTGGCCCTCGCTTCATACTCGTCGCCAAACCCACTGGCTCCATGTCATCTATAAGACCCTGCTAGGTAAAGTCCCCCCTTATCTCAGCTCGCTGGTCACCATAGCATCTCCCACCTGTAGCACACACTCCAGCAGGTATATCTCTCTAGTCACCCCCAAAACCAATTCTTTCTTTGGCCGCCTCTCCTTCCAGTTCTCTGCTGCCAATGACTGGAACGAACTACAAAAATCTCTGAAACTGGAAACACTTATCTCCCTCACTAGCTTTAAGCACCAACTGTCAGAGCAGCTCACAGATTACTGCACCTGTACATAGCCCACCTATAATTTAGCCCAAACAACTACCTCTTTCCCAACTGTATTTAATTCATTAATTTACTTTGCTCCTTTGCACCCCATTATTTTTATTTCTACTTTGCACATTCTTCCATTGCAAAATACCATTCCAGTGTTTTACTTGCTATATTGTATTTACTTTGCCACCATGGCCTTTTTTGCCTTTACCTCCCTTCTCACCTCATTTGCTCACATTGTATATAGACTTGTTTATACTGTATTATTGACTGTATGTTTGTTTTACTCCATGTGTAACTCTGTGTCGTTGTATCTGTCGAACTGCTTTGCTTTATCTTGGCCAGGTCGCAATTGTAAATGAGAACTTGTTCTCAACTTGCCTACCTGGTTAAATAAAGGTGAAAAAATAAATAAAAATAAAAATAATAGTAGGAGCCAGTCTTTTCATTATACTGCACTCACATAGAGCCTATTGCAGGTTACAAAATGAAGCAAATGAAAAGCACTTAAAGCTGCAATCAGCAGTAGAAACAATAAAGCATCTACCATGTTCCTGTTTGATTAAAAGCTATGGGACAGGGCAGGAAAAATGTTACCACTCAAATTCACAGCAAGGGCTATGGATGCAAGGACTGACAATCAATGCTACAACAAACATTGGAGTAAAACAAGCTTTTATTTGGGGTTCTGGTGGGGTATGACAGTTGAAATAAGCTCACAATGCATGTATAAGTTATATATTCAAGACTCAATGGGTACATATCATTAATTTAAAAGTCTCAAAAATTGATCTAGAAACGGCTGAGTTCCCCTTTAAAAAAAAACAAATGACAAGTTGCTAGCTAATCTAGTGTTTTACTTATTCTTTTGAGACAAACATCGAAGGGAATTGTTGAACATACCTTGAGTGATGGGAGATGTCATCATTGAGTGGGAACAGACTAGAATGGGAACAAATAAATTATATTTAGCTACAACGTGAGGAGGATAGCTAGCTAATCTTTTTATAGCTAGCTACTGTAACTAACATGCTTTAGGTGATACTAGCTATATTAGCTAGCTCAGATAGTATGCAATTATGAAAATCAGCAGTATGCAATTATGAAAATCAGCGTCTAAACAACTCTCCAAGTTATAATTAAATGTTGCTTTTATGAGAACCACACTTGCCAATGACATAATTCAGTTGTAGAAGAACTTTCCTTATCTGTATAGTAAATATTACATGGTTCATCTCAAATACAATTTCACGCGAAACCAAGGAATTTGTCTCTGAACTTTGGGTGTGGCTTCTATAGTGAAAATGCGCACATAGTCTCAGTTAACATCACCATTGAAAGGGTCGCGTATTGCACAGTACGATGTGTGGTTTGAATCACTTTTCAGAGGTAACGCGTACCACACACGAGGCGTGTGGGATACCATAAGTGATTGGTAAGATTTGTCCACCTTTTAAAGGGGTGATTGGTGGCTTATCAGGTGCACCCAGCAGCCTCTTGGGGCATTTTTTCTTCCCTTTTTCGTCTCACAAAGTGTACTGAATTCGCACTTCTTAACCATGGGCGATAGGTGGCGCTGTATACACTTTTCAGTTGGTTGCCATCCGCAATTACAAATTTAAAGAAGAAGAAGCGAGGAAGAGACCCGCGTATTCGCAAATATCAAAGCTGAAACAAAGCATGCAATTAATTTTTCATTATGCATGAGACTTTATATTCGCAAATTATCTGTGAAAATGCCTAAATCAATCAAGAAGTCCTGCACTACCCAGACATCTATAAGTAGCTACTTCGGCGGGTTGAGCAGCAGTGCCCCTGACAGAAACGTTCAATCCGGTATTATCGGTAACTCTGTTGAGCTATGCGCTGGGCTGAAACCAGGACCTAAAGGAAAGGTAAGAACACAGACAGTGCGAATGTTATTGTGTAACTGTATACAAATAAAGCATTTAACTCCGACATAGCTCAACCAAAGTGCATGACAGAGTTGTGAGAAAGCAATGGCTTTATACTTTGCATGTAACAATTGTTGTTAGCTAACGTTACTTGTTCGCTCTCACACACATCTATATCAATGGTCTTGTGTTGCACACTATGAATTCAGTTGTATTTTATTTCCCTCTTCTGTGTTCTCTGTATTGTGCAGCATAAGCATTCTCCGAATAATAATAATGGTGGGTCATTATTGAAACGAGCCAAATTGGCCCATAATGGACAGGAAAAGGAGGACATGAACTGTGAGGTCATATCCTGGCGTGTCGATGGTGAGCACCCCTAGCCAAATGCCGCGTTCAAGACAACTCGGAACCCGGAGACGCTGACATTTCTGACTTGGAAACTCGTTGAGAAAGATGAGCACTGAGTTTCCCCACTTGGAAAGTATCAAAATCAACCAATAGGAAGCTTCACGCTTTTTTTTCTTTGCATACGTTTATCAGAGGTTCCGATTTCAGAGTTGTCTTGAAAGCACCATAATACATCAGACTTGATAGCAAGGTCTCAGTCTGAAACAAAGCAATATAATTACTTGGAATGTTTTTATTTTTTACAATTTTATTTCACCTTTACTTTAACTAGGTAGTCCAGTTGAGAACAAGTTCTCATTTACAACTGCGACCTGGCCAAGATAAAGCAAAGCAGTGTGACAAAAACACAGCATTACACATGGAATAAACAAACATGCATTCAATAACACAATAGAAAAAAAGTATATTTAGCGCCGCACCCCGCAGCTATTTGCCCAAGCCCCCCCAGCTTCTCCTTCACCCAAAACCAGATAGCAGATGTTCTGAAAGAGCTGCAGAACCTGGACCCGTACAAATCAGCTGGGCTAGACAATCTGGACCCTCTCTTTCTAAAGTGCTGTGGGCAGCTGGGAGGAGGTGCTCTTATTCTCCATGGACTTTAGTGTCCCAAAACCTTTAGAGCTACAGGATGCAAATTTCTGTTTGAAAAAGCTAGTCTTTGCTTTCCTGACCGACTGTGTATTGGTTCCTGACTTCCCTGAAAAGTTGCATATCGCGGGGACTATTCGATGCTAGTGCAGTCTGCCACAGGATGTTTTTGTGCTGGTCGAGGGCAGTTGGGTCTGGAGTGAACCAAGGGAAATATCTGTTCTTAGTTCTACATTTCTTGAAAGGGGCATGCTTTTTTAAGGTGGTGAGGAAATTACTTTTAAAGAATGACCAGGCGTCCTCTACTGACGGGATGAGGTCAATATCCTTCTAGGATACCTGGGCCAGGTCGATTAGAAAGGCCTGATCACAGAACTGTTTTAGGGAGCGTTTGACAGTGATGAGTGGTGGTCTTTGACCACAGACCCATAGCGGATGCAGCCAATAAGGCAGTGATCGCTGAGATCCTGATTGAAAACAGCAGAGGTGTATTTGGAGGGCAGGTTGGTCAGGATAATATATATGAGGGTGCCCATGTTTATGGATTTAGGGTTGTACCTGGTGGGTACCTTGATGATTTATGTGAGATTGAGGGCATCTATCTTAGATTGTAGGACGGCCGGGGTGTTTAGCATGTCCCAGTTTAGGTCACCTAACAGAACGAACTCTGAAGATAGATAGGGGGCAATCAATTCACATATGGTGTCCAGGGCACTGCTGGGAGCTGAGGGGGGTCTATAACAGGCGGCAACAGTGAGAGACTTATTTCTGGAGAGATTCATATTTTTTTAAATGTAATTTTTTTTTACGCCTTATTCTCCCCAATTTTGTGGTATCCAATTGTTTAGTAGCTACTATCTTGTCTCATCGCTACAACTCCCTTACGGGCATACTGCTTCTTAACACAGTGCCATCCAACCCGAAATCCAGCCGCACCAATGTGTTGGAGGAAACACCGTGCACCTGGCAACCTTGGTTAGCGTGCACTGCGCCCGGCGCGCCACAGGAGTCGCTGGTGCGCGATGAGACAAGGATTTCCCTTACCGGCCAAACCCTCCCTAACCCGGACGACGCTAGGCCAATTTGTGCGTCGCACCACGGAAGGTTGCAAGTTCAAACCCCCGAGCTGACAAGGTACAAATCTGTCCTTCTGCCCCTGAACAGGCAGTTAACCCACTGTTCCTAGTCATTGAAAATAAGAATGTGTTCTTAACTGACTTGCCTAAGTTAAATAAAGGTAAAATCTTTATTTTTTTATTTACATTTCTATTTAATTTTTTAAATCGGCCGATTAATCGGCATCGGCTTTTTTGGTCCTCCAATAATCGGTATCGGCGTTGAAAAATCATAATCGGTCGACCTCTAGTCCTTATACAAACTATCCACAGGAAAGTATTATTAAACCGACATTTCAAAACACTGATACTGCCGTTAAGATTTCAATCTCCTGGCACATGGGCAAAACCATATAAACACCTACAAGAGCTTGGTAGGTATGCGTGCATCATGTGCATGTACTTACATTGTGCACGTGTATCCGTGCATGTACTTGGCGTGTGTACATGATTAACGAACAAGTTGTGAGAGCCACGCACAGAAACACAAATTTTGAAGTGCGATTAATAATACTTTCCTATGGATATTTTATTTCAGATTTCCAACAATATAAGGATGAAATCAGTGGACACTAGGTAGACTAAATTCAAATGAAGTTTATTCAACTTTCTGACATGTAAAGGAGCTGTTCACTATTTTAGAAGATTCAAATTAGAGAGTGGAGGCTTGTCCAGTCCACACTCAGAGTTAGAGTAGGCACCCCTCTGAAAATGTTAATCCAAATCAGAAAATGATTTACCTTGAGGGAGAGTGTATAAATATGTACTTACTTTGAAATAATTCAATTTGCCTGCAATCCACACTTTGGGTTTATTTACACAGCCACTACTACCAGTTTTCATTTTATCCTTATCCTCTTATCCCTTTTTTCTATCAGAAATCAGGGCCCCCTCCTCTCGAGGGGCAGGCAGCCTCTCCTCTTCCACTCTGGAGAGACTGAAGGGCTTCGTCTGCCCTAGTGAGCCCCAAGGCAGAGGCCCTCCTGGGCCCGGGAATGCGGGTGGCGGGTCTGAGGATGCAGATGGTGGGCTTGAGGATGCAGGTGGTAGGCCTGGTGATGTAGGCGATGGGTGTGCTCATGGAGGTAATGGGCCTGGGGATGTAGAAGGTAGGGAGGCTGTGGCCCACAGAGAAATGACTGGCGATAAAGAGAGACAGAAAAGCGAAGAAGAGGAGTGGCGGAGTCCAGAGCCATCATCCAAAAAACAGGTAGGAGATAATCATTACCTTTCTCTTTGATTTTCTCCTAATTAATTGTATTCTGTAAGTTTGAAACTGTATGTTAAAGTTGCACTATGTAAAAATCGCTCCGGCATTAACTAGTTGCTAAAATTCGAATAGTTTGCTTAATTTCAGTTTGTGACAAAAGAAGCAAGTATAGTGTAAAGAGTCATTGTACCGTCTACACTGCTGTGAAGTATGTTCTCCATAACCAAAAATATTGTATTTTCAGCTGTTTGAAGCTGCTGTACAAAACCAAAAGTAAAAGATGCAAAAATTAAACTTAAGAACAGGAAGCATAGCAATAGTACACATATATAACAGATCTAACGCTTCTTACTTGCTTTCAATTTGAATGACACATCTATAACACATTTCTATGTGAATTTGGTCATGTCACCCAAAAAGTAACATATTGCAGCTTTAAATGGAAACTTTATTGTTGTGATCCTTCCTAGGCTCTCGGCCTCATTCAGTTTGCCAAGCCAGGAGAAGGAAGAAGAAGAAGAAGAAGGGGGGGTGTAATGAAGACTCCTCCAGGAGTAGGGGGTGAAGTCTCTGTGACCAGTGCCCCCTGTGGGATCTCTAAGAGTGGGTACACTCCTCTGGAGCAGCAGTACCTGCAGATTAAAGAGCAACATAAAGACGCTCTATTGGCTGTGGAGTGTGGATACAAGTACAGGTTCTTTGGCGAGGACGCAGAGGTGAGAGGCGTGTGTGTAGAGCGGTGAAGAAGCTGAACATCTTCTGTTACCTGGACTATAAATTCCTGATGTGTGTTAATCAATGTGTGTATGTAGATCGCAGATGTTTAGCTCCCTTGCTGTCACTGGTTTGTGTGTGTGTGTAGAAAGCAGCGAAGCAGCTGAACATCTTCTGTCACCTGGACCATAACTTCATGACGTGTAGCATTCCCACACACCGCTTGTTCGTTCACGTACGACGCCTTGTCTCCCAGGGCCACAAGGTGTGGAACAGGGCAGATTCAAGGTTCTCCATTCAGGCCCATTACTGTTGCAACTCATTATCGAAGTCAAAGGGCAGACAGAGTATTTTAAGTAATGCAATGTGAAATGTTTTAGGCATACAGTTAAATGTCACCATAGCCTTTGTTTATGTGTGATGTTATTGTCTGCCACAGATTAATTATTAATTTAGGAAGAAAAATAATTATTTGTCAGTGATGACAGATGTTAGTGTGTCTGATTTACGTTTGATTGACTGTGATTGGTTCTCTCACCTCAGGTGGGCGTGGTGAAGCAGACAGAGACGTCGGCCATTAAGGCCTCCGGAGCCAATAAGAACACTTTGTTCACCCGCCAACTCAGCGCTCTCTACACAAAGTCTACACTGGTGGGGGAGGGTATCCTTACATATGCTGGTGTGTGTGTTGTGTTATTCACCATATCCATACAGGTGATGTATGGACCGGGCATAAGAGTAGTCAACTGCTCACAGCTGCAGTAGTTTCCTCCTGTGTGTGATGACTTCAGCCCACTATAGTGTGCTTATTGACCCTTGACCCTGGGTATCAGACGTCAACCCAGTGCATAGTCTGGTTGATGTGGAGGAGGGGGAGTGTGATGATGTGGTGACAGATCCTCCAGAGAGCTACCTGCTCTGTCTCAGTGAGACCTGGGATAAACCCAGAAAACAACTAACCATTGGGCTGGTGGTGAGTACACACTCAATTGTACGCACATGGGCTCAATGTGGGGTAATTCAGACCTGAGTTATATGCACGTAAATGGAACTTCATTCCCCATTTTACGCACTTTTCTCTCTAAGCGTATTCTTTACACATGTGGAAACCATGAATAAAATTGCGCGAACCTGCCGGTTCCAAGTGGAAAAAGCATTTACTTCATTTTTTTTTAACGATAGAAATAACAGCATACTCCATGCATGCGTAATCAGTTTGGATAAGGTGATTGTGTATAGGCCAAATAACAATTGTTTTAGATCTATGTTACCTTATCACTGGATATTAATGTCAAACCAGTCACGGTAGGAAATGGAAAAGCATATCAACATGTATTCTTTATGCTCGAAGATGGCGCTGGAGACGATTTCTGCCGTTTCATGGGCTCTTAACCAACCGTGCTATTTTGTTCGTTTTTTTTTGGTGCATAATGTTGCTACTACCGTCTCTTATGACCGAAAATAGCTTCTGGAAATCAGAACAGCGATTACTCACCTTGAACTGGACGAAGTATTTCTCTTTAATGAGTCGGACGAGAGGGATTTACTCCAGACACCCGAACAGGCCCTCATCCCGTCATTTGCAGGAGAAAGAAACAGAAAAGATAACAGGGAAAGAGATTGGAGTGCCTTGTGAGGATCTGCCGAAAAGTGGGTAATCTGCCCTTGCCATCCGTACTACTGGCCAACGTACAATCGCTCGAAAATAAATTGGGACAAGCTCAAAGCATGTATATCCTACCAACTGAACATCAATAACTGTCATATCTTATATTTCACCAAGTCATGGCTGAACGACGACATGATTAACATACAGCTGGCAGGTTACACACTGCATCGGCAAGATAGAACAGTTCTTTTGCCCATCTTAATTTTTATTGGTCAGTCTGAGATATGGCTTCTATATGTAGATATCCCATTAAAAATCAGATGTTTCGAGCTACAGTAGTCATTTACAACATGAACAATGTCTACAATGTATTTCTGATCAATTTGGTGTTATTTTATGGGTCAAAAAAATTAGCTTTTCTTTCAAAAACAAGGACATCTTAAGTGACCCTAAACTTTTGAACGGTAGTGTACATTTATTTGTCTATTTTTTTTAAAGCCCTGTCAAGTTCGTTTTTGACTATTGCTATCATTGACAGCCATTTTCGGTGCATTTTTGGTGCACGATATCTAAGGATGTTTCGAGTTTGTTTGCCTGAGGTAGAGTTTCTAATGATAAGCTGTAGACCACATGATCTACCAAGAGTTTTTCATCTGTATTTTTCATAGCTGTCTACCTACCACCAGCACCACTGATGCTGGCACTAAGACCACACTCAATGAGCTGTACACCACCAAAAGCAAACAGGAAAATGCTCCATGAGGCGGCACTCCTAGTGGCCGGGGACTCTAATGCAGGGAAACTTAAATCTGTTTTACCTCATTTTTGTCAGCAAGTTAAATGTGCAACCAGATGGGGGAAAAAAACTCTCGACCACCTTTATGCCACACACAGAGACATGTACAAAGCTATCCCTCTGCATCCATTTGGCAAAGCTGACCATAATTCTATCCTCCTGATTACCTACAAGAAAAAACTCAACCAGGAAGTACCAGTGACTCTCTCTCAGTAAGGAAGTGGTCACATAAGTACAAGCTACAGGTCTGTTTTGCTAGCACAGACTGGAATATGTTCCGGGATTCCTCCGATGGCGTTGAGTACACCATCAGTCAATGGCTTCATCAGTAAGTACATCGAGGAAATCATCCCCACAGTGACTGTACGTACATACCCCAACCAGATACCATGGATTACAGGCAACCTCTGCACTGAGCTAAAGGGTAGAGCTGCCACTTTCAAGGAGCGTGACTCTAACCTGGAAGTTTTATAAGAAATCTCTCTATGCCCTCCGACGAACCATCAAACAGGCAAAGCGTCAATATAGGATTAAGATCGAATCATACAACACTGGCTCCAACGCTTGTTGGATGTGGCAGAGCCGAGATCTGCCCAGTGGGACAAGCTAAATTACTTCTATGCTCGCTTCGAGGCAAGTAACACTGAAACATGCATGAGAACACCAGCTGTTCTGGACAACTGTGCTATTCATTGACTACAGCTAAGCGTTCAACAACATAGTGCCCTCAAAGCTCATCAATGAGCTAAGGACCCTTGGACTAAACACCTCCCTCTGCAACTGAATCCTAAACTTTCTGACGGGCCGCCCCCAGGTGGTGAGGGTAGGTAACAACACATCCGCCACGCTGATCCTTAACATGGGGTCCCCTCCTGTACTCTCTGTTCACTCATAATTGCATGGCCAGGCACGACTCCAACACCATCATTAAGTTTGCCTAAGACAACAGTGGTAGGCCTGATCACCGACAACGACGAGACAGCATTTTGGAAGGAGGTCAGAGACCTGGCCTTGTGGTGCCAGGGCAACAACCACTCCCTCAATGTGATCAAGACAAAGGTGATGATTGTGGACTACAGGAGAAGGAGAACTGAGTATGCCCCCATTCTCATCTATGGGGCTGCAGTGGATCAGGTTGAGAGCTTCAAGTTCCTTTGTGTCCACATCACCAACAAATTAACATGGTCCAAGCACACCATGACAGTTGTGAAGAGGGCACGACAAATAATTTTCTCCCTCAGGAGACTGGAAAATATTTGGCATGTGTCCTCAGATCCTCAAAAGGTTCTACAGCTGCACCATTGAGAGCATCCTGACTGGTTGCATCACTGCCTGGTATGGCAAGTGCTCGGCCTCCGACTGCAAGGCACTACAGAGGGTAGTACGTACGGCCCAGTACATCACTGGGGCCAAGCTTCCTGCTATCCAGGACCTCTATACCAGGCGGTGTCAGTTAGGCCATAAAAATGGTCAAAGACTCCAGTCAACATATGCTAATCTCATTAGCCTACGTTAGCTCAACCGTCCCGTGGGGGACCCACCGATCCTGTAGAGGTTTGAATTATTTCTTATTTTCATTGATTTAAAATTTTTTTTTCTTAACTGTATTGTTGGCTTGCTAAGTAAGCGTTTTCCTTTTAATGTCTACACCTGTCTACACCTGTCTACACCTGTTGGCTGATGTGACAAATACATTTTTTATTTGAAATGATGGGTATGCCCCTTTCCTCAGTGAAGTATAAAATGCTGTGCCATTATGCTGAATTTTAATGGTATGGCCTTTATAACTTGCAGGGATGAGAAATAGGGAGCCAATTTGTTTACAGCACTTATTTCCATGACTGGTCACAACTTATTTTCTCATGGCTCACTCTTGTCCCTCTGCTCAGACATATGGTGAGCGATATGTTTGGAACCTCAAATCACAGTTTCGAATCGCAATACGTATCGTGAGGTCCCTGTTAATTCCCAGCCCTAGTTTTCTTCAATTTGTAGGCTATAAGTTAAATATTATTAGCCACTATCGGTAGCGACCATAAGTAATTAATAAATATTTAATAATTTAGTGTTTGTTTCCTTACATTCATAGAATTCCATTCCTTTGTTTGACTTAGCCTAACTTTATTTGTTTCTTCAGTAAACGCTGTCCTGTTATTGAGGGTCAAGTAACAGTGGATACTATTTTATGAAGGCCAATTACAAATATAGTAAAAATAAATCGCGACATGTACAGTAAGCTTATTAAACCATTACTTTGAACTTGACGCACGGCGCAAGACTTGGCACTTGTCATCGCACAGTTTCATGATCACTGTGGGAAATTAGGGTATATTTGATCATACTATTCTCCATATTATAATTATATTACTTCCAATTTTACAATTTGATGAACTGAATATGGAAGCTTTCAGAATTAATCATTTCTGCGTAAAGGCTCTGTTTTTCTATTCCATTCCGTTTACCTTTCTTTCCTCTGTCTGTGTAGTTGTTCCTGAGGGTCGCTATCAATAGTGGATAATATTAGGCAAAAGTAGTGCAATAATTTGGTACCTGCAGCCTATTTGAATCATTATATAACTCAGACCACACTTAGCAGTTTATACCTGGAGCTTGGTGCACGGTTCACAAGGACTGGACCGTTGTCATTACAGTTCCATGATTATTGAGGAATAGGGTAGATTTATAGGACTATTATTCAACCCCTATTGTGCACTTTTCTCACTTTCCAATATTTTATGGATTGAACCACTTTAAAAAAAAAAAATCTATATATTTTGTATGTAAAGGCTTTGTAAACTATTTTTCATTATCCATACATACTTTCCTAACCCTAAAAAAAATATTCTGATCTTGTATATTATTTAGTCTACCAATTGGTGCTGAAATGGAGATATATATATATATATATATCTCTCTTAACCCGTTCTCTCAATGTATTCTAGTTAGTCTGCCGCCAAAATTCAAAATAAAGAGGAACAGTATTTAAAGGGATGGCTTAGGATAAGTGTCCTGAAAACACCACAAAAATATGTTCGCCAGCAAGTGGGCAGATTTTCAGCGGTTTAATTAAATGTATTCATTGTGCGCCAGAGAGCCACACTTGCAGAGCGCATTACGCACCTGCATAAGATACTGTAAGTCTGAATACCAACTACTAAGAAGTGCGTAGGAAAGGTGTGCATAGGAAATGTATATCTTTCCTAAGTCTGAATCGGGCCAATAGTGACTGGCAAAAATTGCTGTGTGTTTGTATGTGTGTTAGGCGGTGCAGCCCAGTACAGGTGACGTGCTGTTGGATTGTTTTGTGGACGGCTCAACGCGTTGTGAGCTGGAGGGGCGAGTCTTAAAGGTCAACCCTGTAGAGATCCTGGTGCCCTCTGACCTCTCAGTCTCCTCCCACCGACTGCTGCAGAGCATCGTCACCGCCAGGTAACCTCTAACCCTGACGTCTCATTCTCCTCAGGCTGCTGAAGAGCACTAAAAGCGTTTGTTTTCTACAAAAGCAAAGGTGATGCATCTCCCAAATAGACTGGGACATCAACAACAGCCTAGTTTCTGGTTGGTTTGGAAAATAGACATGAATACATTTGACCTCTTACACAGCCTGATTCTGCTCTGACCTCTGCATATATTAAAGTATTTTCATTTTATAGCATGCAATGAGCGGGAGGGAGATTCAGAATAGTGATGGGGCTGGGATTCAAACCCACGTTGGGGTTGTGCATGTGTACTACAGGTGGTGGTGTTTCCCGCTAGACCAGCCTAGGGCACAACCTCTGCAGTTGTGCCGTCTCTGACTGGGTGGCAGTGCTAGGTGCTGAACACTAGGGGGAAGTAAACGTCTGTCAGAGAGAGAGCGAGTGTGAGAGATACGGTGCTCGCCTATGATCTACCCTTTAACCCAGAGTTAATTTAAAGTCATTGTTCTGGTAAGCATGAGTTTCCACTACATTTTTTACACCAGTCAATTCCTTTTTAAATTCATGAGGGGATGTGAACAAGCAAACGTTGTACGTTCTCTAAGGCTCTCAACTCCATTCGTCTTAAAACATGGCTCCCCAACCCTGTTCCTGGGTTTCGCTCCAACCCCAATCTAGCACACCTGATTCTGATAGCTGGTTCATAAGCAAATCGGTTTACTTACAACTGGTTGGAGTGAAAACGTACTGGGGGGTAGCACTCCAGGGACAAGATTGGGCAGCCCTGATGTAAAGATTTACTCCTCACTGCTGATGGTCTCTGGGTGATGTCATTTATGAGTGAGTGGCTGCAGGATGCAGGAATGTCTTCTGCACTCTTAACTTTCCTTCTCTCCCATCCCTTTCCCTTTCTATTCACACTCTTCTGACCAACTTCCCACCTGCTGTCATCTCTATTCTTTCTCTCATTCTGTCCCTTTCTCCCTCATCTTTCAATCATTTTTCATTAATACTCATTTTTTTTCCCTCTTCCATTCTCTTTGTTCTCATTTTCTGACTTCTCTCTTTCTTTCACAGCTTTCTCTTCTTTCTCTTATTCCATTCTGCCATGTTTGTGAATCTCTTAACCTGATCTCCTCTGCCCTCTCTTCTGTTGAAGAGGGTGTGGTGTGTGTCAAAAAGCAGATGTCACTTTCTCCTGACCTTGTGAATTTCATGTGCATTGTCTGAAAGTTGTTTTATATGGTTAGCCTGGTGTGTTTTATTTTATTTAATCTTTATTTAACTAGGCAAGTCAGTTAAGAACAAATTCTTATTTACAATGACCGCCTAACCCGGACGATCCTGGGCCAATTGTGCGCCGCCGTATGCGACTCCCAATCACGGCTGTTTGCCTGGAATCGAGCCATGGTCTGTAGTGACGCCTCTAGCACTGAAATGCAGTGCCTTAGACCGCTGCGCCACTCGGGAGCCCTATATTGTGTGGATATCATCTTCTGCATGATGACATGTGTTTTAGCATCTCTGGGTGCTACTAATGTTAACTTGTCTCTGGGGTGGGCTAGCCAGAGAGGCCCCTTAGTAACGGTCTCTGTGTGGTTGTCACATGGCTGTCGAGTGCCCAGTTAATGAGATCCTGGGAGGGTTCCAATGTAGGTGCTGTGTGAAGTCTTTCACTCTGCTAAAATGTAAGACCCTTAACATTTTCACTGTAATATTCACATGCATAGGGTTGCAAAATTCCACCTGTGATTTCTGGAAAACTTTCCCCAATTCCCAGGTTAAAGGAATTTTGCAACCATACAAATGCACACACTGATGTCAGTGTTGGACTTGTGAGGTTTTCCAGAAATCACGGGTGGAATTTGGGGAATTTTGCAACCCTACCCATGTGAATGTTACGGTGAAAATAAGTATTCAAACCCTTTTGTTATGGCAAGCCTAAATAAGTACAGAAGAACATTTTTTGCTTAACATGTTACAATTGTAGAATAGTGAGAATTCACTTTGTCTACGGATGACAGAGAATGAGTGTAGGGGTCTATGATCCTACTCTTGATATACCATCTAACTCCATTATCATGTGAACGCTATAAGGCCCGTAATCCTATCCAGTGGGTATGCCAAGGTTGCGAGCCTTGCGTCACCACTCGGAATCAAATCAAATGTATTTATATATCCCTTCTTACATCAGCTGATATATCAAAGTGCTGTACGGAAACCCAGCCTAAAACCCCAAACAACAAGCAATGCAGCTGAAGATGCACGGTGTATGTATTTTGTCCCCCTCACACCAAACGCGATCACGACACGCAGGTTAAAATATCAAAACAAACTCTGAACCAATTATATTAATTTGGGAACAAAAGCATTAAACATTTATGGACATTTAGCTAGCTAGCTAATTTGTCCTATTTAGGCAGCTTGCTGTTGCTAGCTAATTTGTCCTGGGATATAAACATTGTTGTTATTTTACCTGAAATGCGCAAGGTCCTCTACTCCACCAATTAATCCACACATAAAACGGTCATCCGAATCGTTTCTAGTCATCTCTCCTTTTTCTAGGCTTTTTCTTCTCTTGACTTTATTGCGACTGGCAACTTTCATAAGTTAGGTGCATTATCGCCACTGACCTCATTCGTCTGACCCCACGTGGGTATAACCAATGAGGAGATGTCACGTGGGTGACTTCTATTTTAGCCCTTGGCAACGCAGACGCTTGTTGGAGCGCGCAATAATTTAATAATATAGATTTCTAACAAGGAGCTAATATCTTGCAATCAATGGCCGAGCATTAAGTTATTGAGTTAACCTTAGCTCAGAGATGCACATTTGGAGACCAAGTATATATGCTATGTATGTTGTGAATAACATTTACCATTAGACATTTCACCAAATAATAATTCAAGAAATATTACTCAAATGTGAGAGCTACATTTAAAAGTAATCCGATTTATTACAGTTCCGCAATAAGAATACAATTAGCAAATGGTACATAAACAGAAATCTTCACGATAAAAATAATACAAAATAGTCCAAGTCTTAACAGCATAGAAAATTCACCACTATGATATACAAATGTAGATCAGTTTACCAATGACTCCACGATCAGTGTTTAAAACATGACCAACATCTGCTCTTTAATTACTTGTACTTTTTACTTTTACTTTTTTTTTAGTTATTTGTTTCTTAACTGCATTGTTGGTAAAGGGCTTGTAAGTAAGCATTTCACTGTAAGGTATACACCTGCTGTATTCGACGCATGTGACAAATAAAATTAGATTTGGATTTAAACCCAGTTTTTATTCTTCCAAGAGCACTAAAATCCCAGTATCTCCCATAGTCTAATTAACATCACTTTGCATGTCCCAAAACATTCAAACAAAAGGCATGACAGCACACGCATTCTTGGATCTACTCATCAAAAACCTTATCTAAATTATATTGGCGCATTCCTGTGTCGCTTGTCTTTGAACTTTCCAACGAACAGTCGGAAATAAAATCCATAGAATTTACAGTACAATGAAACATATCAAAATTAATAGCTCTTCATGAACTCTTGAAACAATCCAAACATGACAATTTAATTCACACTAACATTAAGTGTGACTCTCTCCTATGAGATGTAAATATACAGCCATCCGTCTGGATAAAGACATATTGAATAAACACTCCAGGCTGGTGTGTCAACAAGTCGCTAGACGTGTCTTCGTCACTGGCCTTCATCGTTCACATTTGTTCACTCTGTCTTCGACTACATATTAAGTTGCATGGATTCACTGTGAGCAGTAATAGTGTTTAGCATAATTTTTGAATGACTACCTCATCTCCGTACCCCACACATACAATTATCTGTGAGGTCCCTCAGTCGAGCAGTGAATTTCAAACACAGATTCAACCACAGACCAGGGAGGTTTTCCAATGCCTCGCAAAGATGTGCACTTATTGGTAGATGGGTAAAAATAAGAAAAGTAGACCATGAATATCCCTTTGAGCATGGTAATGTTATTTATTACACTTTGGATGGTGTATCAATACACCCAGTCACTACAAAGATACAGGCATCCTTCCTAACTCAGTTGATGGAGAGGAAGGAAACCGATCTGGGATTTCACCATGAGGCCAACGGTGACTTTATAGCAGTTAGAGTTGAATGACTGCAATAGGAGAAAACGGAGGATGGATCAACAACATTGTAGTTACTCCACAATACTAACCAGTGAGAAGAAGGAAGCCTGTACAGAATACAACAAACCCAAACCTTGCATCCTGTTTGAAGTAGTACTTTAGTGTCTTATTGCAAAAACCTCTTGACCTGAATACAGTGTTCTGTTTGGTGCAAAAAAAACTCTTTATAAAGCATAGTGATGGCTGCATCATGTTTTGGGTAATGCTTGTCATTGCTAAGGACTAGGATGTTTTTTAGGATAGAAAAGAAAAGGAATAGAGCTAAGCACAGGCAAAATCCTAGAGGAAGACATGGTTGTCTGCTTTCCAACAGACACTGGGAGACAAATTCACCTTTCAGCAGGACAATAACCTGAAACATAAGGTCAAGTATACACTGGAGTTGTTTACCAAGACGATATTGAATGTTCCTGAGTGGCCTAGTTTCAGTTTTGACTTAAATCGTCTTGAAAATCTATTGCAAGACTTGAAAATGGCTGTCAACGATAGTCAGCAATAGTCAACAACAAACTTGACATGTGTTTTTTACACTACCGTTCAAAAGTTTGGGGTCACTTAGAAACGTCCTTGTTTTTTAATGAAAAGTGCATTTTTTTGTACATTAAAATAACACCAAATTCATCAGAAATAGTGTAGACATTGTTAATGTTGTAAATGACTATTTCCAGCTTTTTAATAAAAAAAGAAGGCGTAGAGGCCCATTATCAGCAATCATCACTCTTGTGATGGTGGCATGTTGTTAGCTAATCCAAGTTTATCATTTTAAAAGGCTAACTGATCATTAGAAAACCCTTTTGTAATTATGTTAGCACAGCTGGAAACTGTTGTCCTGATTAAAGAAGCAATCAAACTGGCCTTCTTTAGACTAGTCGAGTATCTGGAGCATCAGTATGTGTGGGTTTGAATGGCCAGAAACAAAGACTTTCTTCTGAAACTCGTCAGTCTGGCCAAAATTCACCCAACTATGTGTGGGAAGCTTGTGGAAAGCTACTCGAAATGTTTGACCCAAGTTAAACAATTTAAAGGAAATGCTACCAAATACTAATTGAGTGTATGTGAACTTCTGACCCACTGGGAATGTGATGAAAGAAATAAAAGCTGAAATAAATAATTCTCTATTTTAAGAATGTAAAATGTCAGAATAATAAAGTGGTGATCCTAACTGACCTAAGATGGGAATTGTTACTAGGATTAAATGTCAGGAATTGTGAAATTGAGTTTAAATGTATTTGGCTAAGGTGTATGTAAACTTCTGACTTCAACTGTAGCCTTGTTATTGTTACTTTTTATTAAATGTTTTACTTTAGTTTATTTATTACACATTTCTTAACTCTTTCTTGAACTGCATTGTTGGTTAAGGGCTTGTAACCATTTCACATTAAGGTCTATGTTCTACATACAGGTTGATCAGAACCATTGGTGTGTGAAATTGATTATTTGGAATGGCTGAGTGTATTGGCTATTGATTATAGTGATCAGGTCTACCCAGGGGTGTGATGGTGTTGAAGGGCCTGTCTATAGCTGGTATTTTATAACCATCTCTAGCTAGAATGGAAGTCAGCTGGAGGCATGTTGCTTTGTCTGTGTTTTCAACAATTGAATCCTACAGACTAATATATGGTTCTTCGTTGCAATGGTTCAATTGGTTGTCTGTGTTTGTGGAGTGTGTTGCTGTTAAAGAGAATCCTCCATCTCTCGCTCTCTCTCTCTGCCACATGTTTGCTTTGGTTGTCTTGGAAACAGCAAGAGATGACAAAGCCACCGAGTCCTTGAAATCACAGGAGAGAGAGAGAGAGAGAGAGAGAGAGAGAGAGATTTTCATAGGAATAAATACTTGTCAGGCACAAGCAAAATATGGGTACTGTATGATGTTGACAGACATTGAAGTTTCAGTAAAACAAATAACATTTTATTTGAAGGGTTATGTTATATTGCTCAACTTATAGATTCAGTTATAGAGCATTATGACACATTATAATGAAGCAATAAGGTCATTTCCATGAGCACCAACATGTCAAGTTCATAGGAGCATGTCAAATGAAAGATGAAGGGCTTTACACTAGGGGTTTGAACTAACTTTTAAGTGATGTTCGGATCCTTAACAAAATTCCTTAGTGAAGAACATTTTATTATTTAAAAAATAATTCCCCCCACAAAATTAAAATCACAGTGCAGTTATCACAAAAATATTATTTTCATGTTATAGGCTAACTTAACGGTAGCCTATAAAGGCCTGGGGAAAATTGTGTCATTTAAGTAAAACCAGAAAGGAAAAGGCGAGCTGTAGGCTACCTTGGTGAATTTGCGAGGCATGCAAAACAAGACATTGCGAAATACAGATTTCTAAGACATTCTTTCTGCCTGCCCCCTCCCTCGCGCTGGCTCGCCTGCCCTTCGCTACTGATGCGAGTGGGTGTTCAGTCTTCGGCCTGTTGTGTGTAGAATATCCTACCCTATTCATTGATGGGCCCTGCTGTACTGAAATTGCGAGACATTGTAAGCCAAGAAATTGCCAGATACAGCATTCTATTGCAAAATGCAGCTTTTGATTATCGATATTTAGGCCTAGTGCACAATTCTAACTCTGTCTGTCTGGTGGCCGACCTGCCTATACTGTTCTCCTCCCCTCTTTCCCAGTCCCTCGCTAGCTCGCTATGAAAGATGCAGGTGTTTGTGTTCTCGGAAGTACCAGTCTCCTCCATTCCAAAAATACTGAATCTTCCATTGGCTCTGTTTGCGTAGACCGTGTTAGGCCCCTTAAGAGTCTATATTAACATAAGTACAACTCAGTATGCTTTTTTGTTCTTCTGAAATAGACTACATTCTTCATATGTTTCTTTAGACCTGTCCAAAGTAAATAAGGGATTTATTGTGATGGTGTAGGCTATATTAAATTGATTTATTAGACATTTTAAAATGTAGATGTTCCAAAGGTCTGCATCAGTGGCTTGTAGGTGTGTGGAAATCAGGAGATGCTAAATGTGTTTATGCTAATTAACGTTTTATGTCATTACCGTTTTATGCAATTACCGTGAGACGGGCAGTTATTTGCTTGACAATCACCGGCTGACACAATTTCATGACCGCCACAGCCCTAGGCATGTATTAATTTCTCAAAGTGTCCATCCCAAAAATGTGGAATAAGCAGGCTTTGATTTCTTGTCAAACAGGTGGAAAAGGGGCTCTTAGAAAACATCTACCAGAAAAAGTATTAAAATGTTTTGATGTACAACACTTATAACTAATATCAACACTTACAGTGAATTCAGACAGTATTCACATCCCTTGTTTTTTTTTCCCCCTCCACATTTTGTTTTCTTACAGCCAGAATAAAAAAAAAGTTATAAAATGTGCATTTTGTTGTCACTGGCCTATACACCCCATAATGTCAAAGAGGAATTGTTTTTTTGAAGTTTTTGCAAATTAATAAAAAATGAAAAGCTTAAATGTCTTGATTCAATACATATTCAACCCCTTTTTATGACAAGTCTAAATTAGGTCAGGAGTAAAAAATGTGCTTAACAAGTCACGTAATAAATTACATGGACTCACTCACTGTGTGCAATAATAGTGTTTGACATGATTTTTGAATGACTACCCAATTTTTGTACTCTACACACACTTATCTGTAAGGTTGAGCAGTGATTTTCAAACACAGATTCAACCACACAGACCAGGGAGGTTTTCCAATGCCTTGCAAAGAAGGGCACCTACTGTTCGATGGGTAAAAAAACAAAAAACAGACAATGAATATCCCTTCGAGCATGGTGAAGTTAGTAATTACACTTTGGATGGTGTATCAATACACCCAGTCACTACAAAGATACAGCCGTCCTTCTTAACTCAGTTGCCGGAGAGGAAGGAAACAATTCAGGGATTTCACGTTCAGGCCAATGGTGACTTTAAAACAGAGTTTAATTAATGGCTGTGATAGGAGAAAACTGAGGATGGATCAATAACATTGTAGTTATTCCACAATACTAACCTAATTGACAGAGGGAAAAGAAGGAAGCCTGTACATAATAAAGATATTCCAAAACATTCACCTTTCAGCAGGACAATAACCTAAGACACAAAGCCAAATCTACACTGGATTTTCTTATCAAGAAGACCGTGATGGTTCCTGAGTGGCCGAGTTACAGTTTTGACTTAATTCTACTTGAAAATCTATGGCAAGACCTAAAAATGGTTGTCTAGAACTGAACCACAACCACTTTGACAGAGCTGTAAGAATTTAGAGAATAATAATCGTCAAATGTTGCACAATCCAGGTGTGGAAAGCTCTTAGTCTTACCCAGAAAGACTCACAGCTGTAAGCGCTGCCAAACGTGCTTCTGCAGAGTATTGACTCAGGTGTGAATAAGTTATGTAAATTAGATATTTCTGTATTTCATTTTCAATAAATGTGTAAACATTTCTAAAAACGTGTTTTCACTTCATTTTGGGGTATTGTGTGTAGATGGGTGAGACAAATATATATTTAATCTAAACTCAGCAAAAAAAGAAACGTCCCTTTTTCAGGACCCTGTCTTTCAAAGATAATTCGTAAACATCCAAATAACTTCACAGATCTTCATTGTAAAGGTTTTAAACACTGTTTCCCATGTTCGTTCAATGACCCATAAACAATTAATGAACATGCACCTGTGGAACGGTCGTTAAGACACTAACATGCTACAGACGGTAGGCAATTAAAACTTAGGATATTAAAGAGGCCTTTCTACTGACTCTGAAAAACACCAATAGAAAGATGCCCAGAGTCCCTGCTCATCTGCGTGAATGTGCCTTAGGCATGCTGCAAGGAGGTATGAGGACTGCAGATGTGGCCAGGGCAATAAATTGCCATGTCCGTACTGTGAGACGCCTAAGACAGCGCTACCAATAGAAAGATGCCCAGAGTCCTTGCTCATCTGCGTGAATGTGCCTTAGGCATGCTGCAAGGAGGTATGAGGACTGCAGATGTGGCCAGGGCAATAAATTGCCATGTCCGTACTGTGAGACGCCTAAGACAGCGCTACAGGGAGACAGGACGGACAGCTGATCGTCCTCGCAGTGGCAGACCACGTGTAACCTGCACAGGATCGGTACATCCGAACATCACACTTGCGGGACAGGTACAAGATGGCAACAACAACTGCCCGAGTTACACCAGGACCACACAATCTCTCCATCAGTGCTCAGACTGTCCGAAATAGGCTGATGGGCTTGTAGGCCTGTTGTAAAGCAGGCCCTCACCAGACATCATCGGCAACAAAGTCACCGTCGCTGGACCAGACAGGACTGGCAAAAAGTGCTCTTCACTGACGAGTCGCGGTTTTGTCTCACCAGGGGTGATGGTCGGATTCGCGTTTATCGTCAAAAGAATGAGCATTACACCGAGGCCTGTACTCTGGAGCGGGATCGAGGTGGAGGGTCCGTCATAGTCTGGGGCGGTGTGTCACAGCATCATCGGACTGAGCTTGTTGTCATTGCAGGCAATCTCAACACTGTGCATTACAGGGAAGACATCCTCCTCCCTCATGTGGTACCCTTCCTGCAGGATCTTCCTGACATGACAATGCCACCAGCCATACTGTTCATTCTGTGTGTGATTTCCTTCACGACAGGAATGTTAGTGTTCTGCCATGGCCAGTGAAGAGCCCGGATCTCGATCTCATTGAGCACGTCTGGGACCTGTTCGATGGGAGGGTGAGGGCTAGGGCCATTCCCCCCAGAAATGTCTGGGAACTTGCAGGTGCCTTGGTGGAAGAGTGGGGTAACATCTCACAGCAGCAGTATAAGGAGGAGTTGCACTGCAGTACTTAATGCAGCTGGTTGCCACACCAGATACTGACTTTTGATTTTGACCCCCCCCTTTGTTCAGGGACACATTATTCCATTTTTCTTAGTCACATGTCTGTGGAACTTGTACAGTTTATGTCTCAGTTTTTTAATCTTATGTTCATCCAAATATTTACACATGTTAAGTTTGCTGAAAATAAACATTACAGCCTGAATTCCAAATAAACTCAGCAAGAAAAGAAACGTCCTCTCACTGTCAACCGTTTCTTTTTTTGCTGAATTTATTTGGAATTCACGCTGTAACACAACAAAATGTGGAATAAGTCAAGGAGTATAAATTCTTTCTGAAGGCACTGTATATTTAGTTTCGGTAATTTTTTTCGGTAACATGGCCTTCTCTTACCAAAAATCAACATATCTTTAAGATATTTTAACATTTCTATAATACAGCATTTGGAGGGAGGATTTGAAAGTTCAAAGAAGTAACATGTAAAGGTAGACCAATCAATTAGTTATAGTGTTTGTACAGATATCAATTTACTTTATTAATTGATTTATAACAAAATTCTGTTACCAAATCTGTAACAGAATTTCAGAAAAGTCATTAACGTCAATTCAGCAATTTAGTTGGCTACAGTGCGGAATCATAATAGTCACAAACCACAGTTAGGTCACCTGCTAATGTTCTCCCTTCCGCTGGAATACTGTTATGTTCAGTTAATAACTTTTCTTTCTGTTGTCTGGTGGTCAACCCCTTGCTCTCTTCTTTCTTCTCTCTCTCCAATTAATGTCACCGCTCCCAGCTCTTATTGACACCTACTCATGAGCCCCATCTCTTTCCATTTACTGTAACTAGCATCCTCACCCACTGACTGACACCAGACGTCCATGGATGTTGAAGTCGTTTACATACATTTTTCGGTTGGTCCGATTATTGTTATTTTTTTAAAACTCAAGGTGTTATGTCATAGCTGACACCCCATTCTTTCTGCAGACATATTTTAATCTTATTTAACAGTATTTTGGGAGAACATGTTCACTAAAAAAAACAGCGAGATTTTATAGACATTCTGCTACCAAACTTTGCATCTGCACAGTTCTTTCAGTAAATGTGATTTTTGTACATGTTCAGTGTATGTTGTTAAATATAGTCCTTGTGCATAGAGTTGTATGGTTTGTTAAACTTTGAAATCTGTTCTTTTTGGCGCATTTCCGTTACTGTGGAATTACCTATAATGCAAGCGTAATGTAAACAAATTGTCATATGTGACAATCTTCAAGCAATGTTACTAGTTAAATTGCTTTTTTATTAAATATATTTCTTAGATATTTTTCTCAAATATTTGTATTCACTTTTTTCGTAATTATGGTACCAGTCAAAAGTTTGGACACACCTACTCATTCAAGGGTTTTAATTTATTTGGACTATTTTCTACATTGTAGAATAACAGTGAAGACATCAAAACTATGACATAACACATATGGAATCATGTAGTAACCAAAAAAGTGTTAAACAAGTCCAAATATATTTTATATTTTATATTATTCATAGTAGCCACCCTTTGCCTTGATGACAGCTTTGCACACTCTTGGCATTCTCTCACACAGCTTCACCTGGAATTCATTTCCAATAGTCTTGAAGGAGTAGACTACCGTTCAAAAGTTTGGGGTCACTTAGAAATGTCATTGTTTTTTCTTGTCATTTTCTCGCATGGAATAGCCTTCATTTCTGAGAACAAGGATAGACTGACGAGTTTCAGAAAAGAGGTCTTTGTTTCTGGACATTTAGAGCCTGTAATTGAACCCACAAATGCTGATGCTCCAGATACTCAACTAGTCTAAAGAAGGCCAGTTTTATTGCTTCTTTAATCAGAACAAGTTTTCAGCTGTGCTAACATAATTGCAAAAGGGTTTTCCAATGATCAATTGGCCTTTTTAAAATGATAAACTTGGATTAGCTAACACAACGTGCCATTGGAACACAGGAGTGATGGTTGCTGATAATGGGCCTCTGTACGCCTATGTTATGTAGATATTCCAGAAAGAATCTGCCGTTTTCAGCTACAATAGTCATTTACAACATGAACAATGTCTACACTTAATTTCTGAACTAATGTATGTTATTTTAATGGACAAAAAATGTGATTTAAAAAAAAAAAAGAAGACATTTCTAAGAGACCCCAAACTTTTGATTGGTAGTGTATGCTGAGCACTTGTTGGCTGCTTTTCCTTCACTCTGCGGTCCAACTCATCCCAAACCATCTAAATTGGGTTGAGGTCAGGCAATTGTGGAGGCCAGGTCATCTGATGCAGCACGTCAATCACTCTCCTTCTTGGTCAAATATCCCATACACAGCCTGAAGGTGTGTTGGATCATTGTCCTGTTGAAAAACAAATGATAGTCCCACTAAGCACAAACCAGATGGGATGGCGTATCGCTGCAGAATGCTGTGGTATCCATGCTGGTTAAGTGTGCCTTGAATTCTAAATAAATCACTGACAGTGTCACCAGCATAGCATCCCCACACCATCACACCACCACCTCCATGCTTCACGGTGGGAACTACACATGCAGAGATCATCCGCTCACCTACTCTGTGTCTCACAAAGACACGACGGTTGGAAGAAAAAATCTAATTTGGCTTCATCAGACCAAAGGACAGATTTCCACCGGTCTAATGTCTATTGCTCATGTTTCATGGCCCAAGCAAGTCTCCTCTTCTTATTGGTTTCCTTTTGTAGTGGTCTCCTCTGCAGCAGAGGTAACTCTGGGTCTTCCTTTCCTGTGGCGGTTCTCATGAGAGCTAGTTAAATCATAGCGCTTGATGGTTTTTGTGACTGCACTTGAAGAAACATTTCCACATTGACTGACTTTCATGTCTTAAAGTAATGATGTACTATCGTTTCTCATTGCTTATTTGAGCTGTTCTAGCCATTATATGGACTTGGTGTTTTACCAAATAGGGCTATCTTCTGTATACCACCCCTACCTTGTCACAACATAACTGATTGGCTCAATTGCATTAAGAAGGAAAGAAATTCCTCAAATGTACTTTTAACAAGGCACACCTATTAGCATTCTCTAAATCAGCTTCATGAGGTAGTCACCTGGAATGCATTAACAGTGTGCAAAGCTGTCATCAAGGCAAAGGGTGGCTATTTGAAGAATCTCAAATATAAAATATATTTTGATTTGTTTAACACTTTTTTGGTTACTACATGATTCCATATGTGTTATTTCATAGTTTTGATGTCTTCGCTATTATTCTACAATGTAGAAAATAGTACAAATAAATAAAAACTCTGGCATGAGTAGGTGTGTCTGAACTTTTGACTGGTACTGTATATTTTTTAGATATTTTTCTAAAACATTTTACTTGAGCTTAGATTTTTGTGCCTGAGTTGTTCAGACTAACAGGTTGATTCTTATAGGAGCTGGTGTAATAACCTCCCTCTACCTCCTATTTCCTCCTTCTGTCACTCTTCTCTCCCTGCCTTCTCCCTCTCTCCACTCCCTCTCTATTTGCCTCTCTCTTTCTGCAGTGTGCAGGCTGGTGATGGTGTACGTATAGAGAAGAGGGAAAGTGCCCAGTTTGACTTTGCCTCTGCAATGAACACTGTCACTGAGTTCTACTGTCACACGCAGGACTCAGGTGTGTCTGAGAGAGAGAGAGAGAGTAGGTAGAGAGAGAGGGGTTAGTCAGAGAGAGAGACAGGGTAGAGAGATAGAGATAGAGAGAGAGAGGCTTCATGTCATGAATTACAGGTCTGTGCTTCCATCTGTCCTTTAAGTGAAAAATATTTTCTGTTGGGACAGCGTGTGTGTGTGTGTGTGTATTTTGGGGACGCTGGCGGATGATCAACGAAACAAGTATTCTCTAACAAAATGAGGCATGAGTTTGTGACTCATTGCTGTATTCGTGTGACCATCCCCAGGTTCTAGACCTCTCTCCAGTATAGCCTCTTTGGAAAGTCCTGTGATCTGCTGTCTGGGTCCTCTCATCCACTACCTCACAGAGTTTAACCTGCAGAGAGTACTACTGCACCACAGGTACTCACACACATACACACACACCGCCCTTGTGGTTGCCACAGACTGACTCCCTGTGACTCTTGTAATATTGTATGTGGTAAATCTCTGTGTGTGTATGACTTCAAGTTCGTTCAGGCACCTCTCCTGTGAGTCAGACGGTATGGTCCTCAGTGCTCCCACTCTCAGAAACCTGGAGATACTCACCAACCAGGTACGTGTTAGTGAATGAGTGGTTGCTCCACTAAAGGTTTTGTGATTATGCTGCACGACTTGTGCAGAACTTAATTATTACTTAATAAAACTGTTGTTACACTAAGGTTTTTATTCTAAGAGTAATTTAGACTACAGTTAGGGTGTGGAAATGTTTAGGATTATTTTGCTCTTACTGTAGTACTGTAGTCAACTCCCGACCGGTCACGTTGTACAGCGCCTGAGTGGCGCAAAGGTCTAAGACACTGCATCGCAGTGCAAGTGTTGCTACAGATGCTGGTTCAATACTAGTGCCGGTCTTGACTGGGAGACCCATGAGATGACTGTAGGATTTTACGTTATTTGAAAACGAAATCATCTCCAAAATATTGTTATTTTTTGAAACAAAACGATCATTGTTATTAATTTAGAATAATATAAAAGGCCCTTGGATATTCACACACATATATTATTAACCCTGTTATTAGCAGGACAATATATATTGGTCATGGCACCCGAGTGGAGCACAATGGGATTGCCTTGCAGTTCTCTAGCTGTATCCACTGAAGTAGCGGTGGGCGCAAGAGGTTCAAGACACGAGTGCAAGGGGCACGGGAGGGGCCGCAAAGCCGTACACAGAAGATGGACCTAGCCCATGAGGGGGGGGACTCTAACCCGCCCCACTGGTTAGCACAGAACAACACTTTAAGGGGCATTGCACTAATAATGGCGCTGACTGTTGTCATTCGTGCCAGTCTGCACGTTAAATCTAAAACAATGTAACATATAATGGCGTGCAAAATTCCCCTTAGATATGAAATCGGAGGGCAGATATTATTAAATATTAAAGCATTAGACTTCTCGCTAAAGGCATCAGTCAAAAGTTCCACTTAAATCAGAACTGGATTTAGCGAAAAATGACACGAAAAGCACACATTTGTAAATCTAAAAGTAATTGGAACGGTAGATACAAATTATTTGTGACATTGCGGTTACAATAAAGAAGGTAAACAAGATGTAAACAAGATGCTGTGCTTTTATTTACAGTAGTGATGGACAGCTGGTGGCATTTTCAAAACAGGTTTTCAAATACAGTGGGGCCAAAAAGTATTTAGTCAGCCACCAATTGTGCACATTCTCCCACTTAAAAAGATGAGAGAGGCCTGTAATTTTCATCATAGGTACACTTCAACTAAAATCCAGAAAATCACATTGTAGGATTTTTAATGAATTTATTTGCAAATTATGGTGGGAAATATGTATTTGGTCAATAACAAAAGTTTATCTCAATACTTTGTTATATGCCCTTTGTTGGCAATGACAGAGGTCAAACGTTTTATGTAAGTCTTCACACACTGTTGCTGGTATTTTGGCCCATTCCTCCATGCAGATCTCCTCTAGAGCAGTGATGTTTTGGGGCTGTTGCTGGGCAACACGGACTTTCAACTCCCTCCAAAGACTTTCTATGGGGTTGAGATCTGGAGACTGGCTAGGCCACTCCAGGACCTTGAAATGCTTCTTACGAAGTCACTCCTTCGTTGCCCAGGCGGTGTGTTTGGGATCATTGTCATGCTGAAAGACCCAGCCACGTTTCATCTTCAATGCCCTTGCTGATGGAAGGAGGTTTTCACTCATAATCTCACGATACATGACCCCATTCATTCTTTCCTTTACACGGATCAGTCGTCCTTGTCCCTTTGCAGAAAAACAGCCGCAAAGCATGATGTTTCCACCCCCATGCTTCACAGTAGGTATGGTGTTCTTTGGATGCAACTCAGCATTCTTTGTCCTCCAAACACGACGAGTTGAGTTTTTACCAAAAAGTTCTATTTTGGTTTCATCTGACCATATGACATTCTCCCAATCTTCTTCTGGATCATCCAAATGCTCTCTAGCAAACTTCAGACGGGCCTGGAGGCGTAGTGTGTTACTAATGGTAGGCTTTGTTACTTTGGTCCCAGCTCTCTGCAGGTCATAGGTCCCCCCGTGTGGTTCTTGTGATCATATTGACCCCACGGGGTGAGATCTTGCCTGGAGCCCCAGATCGAGGGAGATTATCAGTGGTCTTGTATGTCTTCCATTTCCTAATAATTGCTCCCACAGTTAATTTCTTCAAACCAAGCTGCTTACCTATTGCAGATTCAGTCTTCCCAGCCTGGTGCAGGTCTACAATTTTGTTTCTGGTGTCCTTTGACATCTCTTTGGTCTTGGCCATAGTGGAGTTTGGAGTGTGACTGTTTGAGGTTGTGGACAGGTGTCTTTTAAATCAAATCAAATCAAATTTTATTTGTCACACATACACATGGTTAGCAGATGTTAATGCGAGTGTAGCGAAATGCTTGTGCTTCTAGTTCCGACAATGCAGTAATAACCAACAAGTAATCTAGCTAACAATTCCAAAACTACTACCTTATAGACACAAGTGTATGGGGATAAGAATATGTACATAAAGCTAGATGAGTTTGCCCCCGGTGATGCGTTGTGCAGACCTCATTACCCTCTGGAGAGCCTTACGGTTGTGGGCGGTGCAGTTGCCGTACCAGGCGGTGATACAGCCCGACAGGATGCTCTCGATTGTGCATCTGTAGAAGTTTGTGAGTGCTTTTGGTGACAAGCCGAATTTCTTCAGCCTCCTGAGGTTGAAGAGGCGCTGCTGCGCCTTCTTCACGATGCTGTCTGTGTGGGTGGACCAATTCAGTTTGTCTGTGATGTGTACGCCGAGGAACTTAAAACTTACTACCCTCTCCACTACTGTCCCATCAATGTGGATAGGGGGGTGTTCCCTCTGCTGTTTCCTGAAATCCACAATCATCTCCTTAGTTTTGTTGACGTTGAGTGTGAGGTTATTTTCCTGACACCACACACCGAGGGCCCTCACCTCCTCCCTGTAGGCCGTCTCGTCGTTGTTGGTAATCAAGCCTACTACTGTTGTGTCGTCCGCAAACTTGATGATTGAGTTGGAGGCGTGCGTGGCCAAGCAGTCGTGGGTGAACAGGGAGTACAGGAGAGGGCTCAGAACGCACCCTTGTGGGGCCCCAGTGTTGAGGATCAGCGGGGTGGAAATGTTGTTGCCTACCCGCACCACCTGGGGGCGGCCCGTCAGGAAGTCCAGTACCCAGTTGCACAGGGCGGGGTCGAGACCCAGGGTCTCGAGCTTGATGACGAGCTTGGAGGGCACTATGGTGTTAAATGCCGAGCTGTAGTCGATGAACAGCATTCTCACATAGGTATTCCTCTTGTCCAGATGGGTTAGGGTAGTGTGCAGTGTGGTTGAGATTCTATCGTCTGTGGACCTATTTGGGCGGTAAGCAAATTGAGTCAGGTAGGGTGGAGGTGATATGGTCCTTGCATGCTCTGAGGGCGCGGCTGGGGATGCCGTCTGGGCCTGCAGCCTTGCGAGGGTTGACACGTTTAAATGTTTTCCTCACGTCGGCTGCAGTGAAGGAGAGTCCGCATGTTTTAGTTGCAGGCCGTGTCAGTGGCACGTGTCTTTTGTCCTCAAAGCAGGCAAAAAAGTTATTTAGTCTGCCTGGGAGCAAGACATCCTGGTCCGTGACTGGGCTGGTTTTCTTTTTGTAATCCGTGATTGACTGTAGACCCTGCCACATACCTCTTGTGTCTGAGCCGTTGAATTGAGATTCTACTTTGTCTCTATACTGACGCTTAGCTTGTTTGATTGCCTTGCGGAGGGAATAGTTACACTGTTTGTATTAGGTCATGTTTCCGGTCACCTTGCCCTGATTAAAAGCAGTGGTTCGAGCTTTCAGTTTCACGCGAATGCTGCCATCAATCCACGGTTTCTGGTTTGGGAATGTTTTAATCGTTGCTATGGGAACGTCATCTTCAACGCACGTTCTAATGAACTCGCTCACCGAATCAGCGTATTCGTCAATGTTGTTGTCTGACGCAATACGAAACATATCCCAGTCCATGTGATGGAAGCAGTCTTGGAGTGTGGAATCAGATTGGTCGGACCAGCGTTGAACAGACCTCAGCGCGGGAGCTTCTTGATTTAGTTTCTGTCTGTAGGCAGGGATCAACAAAATGGAGTCGTGATCAGCTTTTCCGAAAGGAGGGCGGGGCAGGGCCTTATATGCGTCGCGGAAGTTAGAATAGCAGCGATCCAAGGTTTTTCCAGCCCTGGTTGCGCAATCGATATGCTGATAAAATTTAGGGAGTCTTGTTTTCAGATTAGCCTTGTTAAAATCCCCAGCTACAATGAATGCAGCCTCCGGATAAATGGATTCCAGTTTGCAAAGAGTCAAATAAAGTTCGTTCAGAGCCATCGATGTGTCTGCTTGGGGGGGGAATATATACGGCTGTGATTATAATCGAAGAGAATTCCCTTGGAAGATAATGCGGTCGACATTTGATTGTGAGGAATTCTAAATCAGGTGAACAGAAGGACTTGAGTACCTGTATGTTGTTATGATCACACCACGTCACGTTAACCGTGAAGCATACGCCCCCGCCCCTCTTCTTACCAGAAAGATGTTTGTTTCTGTCGGCGCGATGCGTGGAGAAACCCGCTGGCTGCACCGATTCTGATGGCGTCTCTCCAGTGAGCCATGTTTCCGTGAAGCTAAGAACGTTACAGTCTCTGATGTCCCTCTGGAATGCTACCCTTGCTCGGATTTCATCAACCTTGTTGTCAATAGACTGGACATTGGCGAGAAGAATGCTAGGGAGTGGTGCACGATGTGCCCGTCTCCGGAGTCTGACCAGAAGACCGCTCCGTTTCCCCCTTTTACGAAGTCGTTTTTTTTGGGTCGCCGGCTGGGATCCATTCCGTTGTCCTGGGTGAAAGGCAGTACACAGGATCCGCTTCGCGAGAGTCATATTCTTGGTCGTACTGATGGTGAGTTGACGCTGCTCTTATGTTCAGTAGTTCTTCTCGACTGTATGTAATGAAACCTAAGATGACCTGGGGTACTAATGTAAGAAATAACACGTAAAAAAAACCTAAAAACTGCATAGTTTCCTAGGAACGCGAAGCGAGGCGGCCATCTCTGTCGGCGCCGGAAGTACCTGATAACAAGTTCAAACAGGTGCCATTAATACAGGTAACGAGTGGAGGACAGAGGAGCCTCTTAAAGAAGAAGTTACAGGTCTGTGAGAGCCAGAAATCTTGCTTGTTTGTAGGTGACCAAATACTTATTTTCCACCATAATTTGGAAATAAATTCATTAAAAATCCTACAATGTGATTTTCTGGATTTTTTTTTTTTTTTTTTTTTTTGTCATAGTTGAAGTGTACCAATTATGAAAATTACAGGCCTCTCTCATCTTTTTAAGTGGGAGAACTTGCACATTTTGGTGGCTGACTAAATACTTTTTTGCCCCACTATATTTGTGGCCCGATTAGCAGGACAATAGACTCTTTATAGCCCTGCTACTGTAGGTGTGAACACCCCCCTACTTACAATGTATTTGATGCTTAAGTACTCTAAAGTGTTACATTTGTGAATAGCACTGTCCGTGACCAAAATCCCCAAGTCTACCAGTATTTTTTAAATGTCTCCAGAAGACGTTCCACCTGAAAGCCCTAATCTGCTCACTTAAACGAATAGAGATCCTGGTCATGGTGCTACAGTATGTCGTTACAGCATAATCAAAGTGAGGATAATCGGCGATCTGCTGTTTACTTATGGTCTATTGTAAGATGAAAGTCACACCTTTCCAGTACTCCTCACCCCGTCCCAACTCCACCCTTAACACAGTTACCATTCAAAAACAAGCTATTTATCTACAAAAAAATGACATTGCGACCAAAGAGAACAGACAAAATAGACATTGTTTTCATCAAGCCAGCTTCTTTCTATGGTGCTACTCGTTCCTGGGTTCGTCAGGTCGTCAGTTCACCCTGACATTTCTATTCCTCTTCTGACAACAGAACTTGACCAACTGCTCACCAGGCACAGCAAGGGCCGTCCGGTCCGTTATGCTGTTCTGCTATTCCAAGGATGTGTAACCAAAGAGATACCACGAGTGGGCTCAAACAAAATACCAACAGGAATGGATCCCGAGGAAAATGTGGCTTACCCGTGAACTTCCGGGTGTTCATACTTAAATTACTGTGTCTCAGAATTTCCTGTCTTTAATAAAGAAATGTTTTAGTTATCCTGACCTGGACACAATGTACAGTATTATAATAGCCCTTCCGATTGGCGCAGCAGTTGAAGACACTGTATCGCAGTGCAAAATGCATTGCTTCAGATGTAGGTTCTATACCCGTGCTGGCCGCCACTGGGAGACCCATATGTAATTACTGTTTGTCACGAACCTGCATCTGTAGCAATGCATTTTACACTGTGATGCAATGTCTTAGACCGCTGCGCCAACCGGGAAGGCTATTATAATCTTGTACATGGGGTCCAGGTCAGGATAACCAAAACATTTATTTTTTAAAGACTATCAGAAAGAATGTTGCTACTTGTTTATTTTGATCCAAAGCCTGAATGAGTGAGTCACTCAGCTTTATGTAGGTGCCGGGCAATATATAACAATAATTTGTAGGTTATTTCGTTAAAATAATAAAAGTGAGCGATTTGTAATCTGAATATCAAAATATTTTCAATATACTGTAGGCCTACTGTAGGCGACATGAGTCTCACTAGTGTTGAGTAATGTGCTGTTAAAAGTGGTGTATGTATTATTTAAAAAGCATATTGAAGTTAGAAACAATAGCATTTGATGCAATAAGCCTACCCGCTGTGGTCACTATTTTAGCACAGTTTCGCGCTGCTCTGAGACAAGCATGGGGTCTGGTCTTGGTAAATCAATGAGAGTTTTATTTTGACTGAATCTCTGTTTGTGTATTGGTTAGGCTAGAATTATACAATTAGGGTGTGGACATGTTATGCTCTTAGTACTGTAGCCTACTCCCGACCGTCACGTTGTACAGCTCCATATTTTCCGTTCCATCCTAACGGAAACCCAGGGGGTTTTCATTTTTCTTGGAATAGAAACACCATAATATTAAGCAAATTAATTAAGCAAAATTTCTTAAAATTAGTCCCATACACTATGTTCTTACAAAAAAGGTTTTAAATGCTCTTGTACAGCCACTATTGAAGGCCATCAAATGCTTCTCAAATATGCCCTCTGGTGGTCAAACTAGCACTAACTAGCTTTAATGGTTACAATGGCTAACACTTAAATAACGTGCCATAGAATTCTGCGGCACCATGCAAGTATGGTGTGCTGTGCTGCAGTACGCTGCAACTTTTACATGATGAACCACTGTACTTTTCCTGCAGTTTACTTGTATACAACTCACAACTTTATCTTATATAATGTCCTGTTTGGTGCTATTTTGTGGCCTAAATTAAGTTTGGGCAATTGTTATTGTGGAGCATTGGAACGGTACGATATTACTAGGCCAAGTGCAGTACTCTTTTTCACAGAAAGGTTTGTGTGCGTGTGTTACAGACAGATGGAGGTACGAAGGGCAGTTTGTTGTGGGTGTTAGACCACACCCACACCTCATTTGGTAGAAGACTGATGAGGAAGTGGGTAAGCCAGCCCCTCAAAGATGCACAGTAAGTACACACTGAATCCCAAACCAGTCCTTTGCCCCTACTAACTCGCTTGGAGGGCCCTCCGTGGTCATCTGTTGCTGACGAAACTCTGAGGGTGACTTCAAGAGTGATGAGTGGATCAAACAACAGCTCATAATAATGGCTGGAACGGAGTGGCATCAAACATAGAAACCATGTGTTTCTAGAATAGAAACCAGCCATACATACCATGAGCCTGTCCTCCCCATTTAAGGTGCCACCAACCTCCTGTGGGATCAAATTAACCCATCAATTTCAGGACACACTTAGGACTTGAATGATGCAATTTATGTTCCACGTTAAATAATAAAACGAGAATTGAATTAAAATGAACAAATTTCCCCTGTCATTTTACAAGATATAAACCTCCGTAACAGTTAAACATTTAATTTGTGAAGTATTTCATTTTTTACATGTGTCAAGCCTAGAAATCAGACACAAACAAATGTATTTTGCATATAATTAGGCTCACCTCTCCATTATTTTTTATGAAATTGTTAACACCAAACATATTGCGGTGCATGTTGGGATAGCACTTTGCTCTTGAGCTGGCAGCATTGCTGGCTCAGTTGAAGTGGCCCCTAAACCCATGATCATTTTAAATCCCTCAGATTTACATCACTTGTGCATATGGTGGAGGCGTGAGTGAATTTGCAAATGGGGGGGCGAGGGGAAAGGAAAGGGACTGGTTTGGGCTTCAGCAATAGATTACGGTGAAGTTGCCACGAGAACCTGATCTTGTGTCAGTTTTGCATTTCCCCCGTTAATGGTTAAGGATTTAGGGGCGGGGAGGGGAGGGGAAGCTGAACCTAGGAATATGTACCTAGGGGAAACTTTACCCTGGAGCAAGTACACACACGGACCTATGCAATCCTTTCAGATCTGCACTGAGTGTCTGAGGGATAGAGATGGATTTGGGGTTGGGCTGAGACTGTAATCTCTCTTACTCGCTCAGATCTGCTGTTAGGATTATAAATCTTCTATTCTACCATCAGATGGGTTATGAGAGAACCCTGCTTCACGCTTACATGAATAAAACCCAGATTACACACACATGCACATGTCTCTCTGCACTCTGCAGTCACACTCGAATGCCTAATGCACATTGTGTTGCTGGGGAGGAAACTGAAAATAGCACTTGTGCTTCTGTATACAAAATGTCAACCCTGGAGGCACTTGTTCACCCCACAGGTCTATATGTGAGAGACAAGGTGCTGTATGTGAGATCCTGGAGTCTGATTCCGTCACCCTACCCTCCGTTAGAGCCCTGCTCTTCCGACTGCCAGACCTGGAGAGAGGAGTGTGCAGCATCTACCACAAGAAGGTACGCTCGTGCATGCACACACACGCACACACGGTCTAGAAGCAGTGGCCTCACTCAAAGATTAAACGAGTGACCACCCTAGCAATGGAAATGCATGTCATCGATGATTGAAGGCTGGCGAGATCAGGTAGAACCATTCTAGCCAATGATAGGGAAGATACACGGGGGAACAACAGGCACAAGTAAGTTGTTTATTTCAATGTTGTCGGAATGCCACGTGCATCCACTTATATCAGTACCTTTGTAAAAGCCTAAACATTACGAAACTTATATTCGATCAAACAAGTCTGACGTAATTCGATATTCTCTCATAGACCTCCATACAAAAAAGGGCTTATCACATCCGGACAGATTGTGAGCGAAGCAAATCCTCTCGCTTCACCTCTTTCTTTCTGCCTCACTGTCATATCTCCCACCCTCCCAGTATGACATTGTCTCCTTTCTTCCACAAGCTTCACTCAAATGTCAGGACAAAGAGCTTTCATCAGTGTGTGCATGTGCTTATTTGATGCTGAACCTTGCTCTTGTCCACAGTATCGTTTTCTCAGCTTGCACTCTTGCCTCAAAATCTGCTGAAAGTTTCATCCTCACAGTGATTGGTTAGACGTTTTTCCTAATCTATTCCACCCACCCTCCCTACACACACACATACATATTAATTGTCATATTTGGATGAGTTGTGTGATGGTCTGCTTCTCTATTTAATGGAGAGAGGAAATAGAATGGCTATGGTAGCAAGCCTTCGTGTGCTCTCAACCATAAAAACCACGTCACCTCCCAAAGCCAGAGAACCATTAAAGCTGTGACACTCATTAACCCTCTGACCTGTTTTAATGCCAATATGAATTCAATATTATCTGTAACGCCACATCTCTCCAATAACAGTAATAGACCACTGACATACAGGTCACTGAATCAATAAAACTGTAGAATCTATAATGATTAACAATAGTATATTTTTATAACATTGTGCCTGCCTTCAGAAAGTATTTCCGCCCCTTGACTTTTTCCACATTTTAAAATGTATTACATTTATATTTTCTGTGTGACTAGCCTACTACACACAATACTAGGGTTGTATGAGATCTTCAGTTTCTTGGCAATTTCTCGCATGCAATAGACTTCATTTCTCAGAACAAGAATAGACTAACGAGTTTCAGAAGAAACTATAAGCTTGTCAGGTTCTGATTATTTTACGTTGCTTCTTCACCCGAGATTAGCCCCCAATTGCTAATGAATCCGTTCTTTATTCTCCAGGCTCCGCTTTGTCATCAACATGGACAACCTTGCAATGTATGTATATCACATGTATCCATCGTGATTTTCCCTGGACTTTTACTGCTGACCTCATTATGAGCAGAACTTGATAAAGACCTTACCATTTTGGCCCTAATGTGGCTGTTACATCATGTCCCCCCTCTGGAGTTATTCCCCACGCCTCTTTTACTTGTCTGTCTGCTTCCCCTACTGCATTAGAGAGTTAAGCATTGTGTCACTCATAAAGTGGACGTCTGCTTTTCTCAAATCCAACGTGCCTGGTTGTGACATGTGACGACCTCAAACGGACTCTGTGGTTTTGTTATGTGTTGCCCATATACTACATAAAACCGTAGGCCAGGTATTTCCACACTGGGGCACACGCAATGCCGTCGTGGGTACGCCAAATAGAAATGTGATTCACAAATTTAAAAAAAAAAATGTTAAAGAAAACGAACAATTCTTCACATTTTCAAACAGTACATTTATATTTCCCAACGGGGCTATACTTTTTAAAAGTTTTTTTTCTCACCTGAGTAGCCTCGTTTCACTGCCAAAAATAAAATTAAACCTTCTAGTGTTCAGCGAAATAACAACACAATGTCAAATACAGGTAGCCTAGTCAAATAATGAACATCCGATCACATTAACCGCTGACATGTAGAAACAAAACATGACCATTTGAAAAATAAACCACGGGAGTTTTTTGAGCGAGAATATAGACAACTTTTGAGAAGTAAGACATGTATAAAAGCAACAGATACCATTAAGTGCCATCCCAGGTGGTGTACACATGAAATCGGATGGAATATATGTGAACATGATGGTTAACAACTGTGCAGTAGATGTCTTAGTAGATACAGGTGCTAAAGTCACAGTATTGACCATATCTTATCCAAACATATATGTCCCCAGTACACGGGCAAGAAGATGAGTATACTATGCAATAAAATGCAAATTAATTACTTAAAAATCATACAATGTGATTTTCTGGATTTTAGTTTTAGATTCCGTCTCTCACAGTTGAAGTGTACCTATGATAAAAAATTACAGACCTCTACATGCTTTGTAAGTTTGAAAACCTGCAAAATCGGCAGTGTATCAAATACTTGTTCTCCCCACTGTATATAAACAGCTACACAGACATCAGGTATGCTTTTGGTGTTACCTATGTTTTTCTACAAATATGGAAAAACAGAGGATTCAGGACATCACTGGGTGTGAGAGTAAAGGTAATGATCTGTCTGACCGAGCTGCCAAGGCAGCTGCCTAGAGAACACATACCTCTATCACCTAAACTGATTAGGAGATACACCTTGGATACATTGCAACACATTAGAGAGATGCAAAGAAGTGCACCAAAAGATGAAGTGTGGGAATGGATGGCTGCAGGATGCAAACTCAATCAAGAAGGTGTGTGGAAATACAACCTGAGATGTGTAGTGCCAAATGCACACTTACCCTACTTGGTGACACAGATCCACTCTTTGGGACACATTGGTGTGGACAAGATAATTTATCATTTTGTGGGCAAATGGTGGAATCCTGGTGTGCGGAAAGAGGCTGAGGCTGTTGGGGTGAATTGCAACATTTGTAGGGAAAACAACACCAAGGGACAAGTGAAAGTACAGACACGATGAGTGCCTTCCCTTCAGACATCTACAGCTTGATTACATAACGCTGGCCAAATCTAAAGGACACAAAGATGTGCTAGTCGTTGTTGATTGTTTCTCTCCCTATTAAGAAAGGAACTGCACAACATACAGCTAAAATTCTGATTAGAGAAATCATTCCCCGATGGGGATTTACCGAACAATAAGATTCTGACCAAGGCACCCATTTCACAGGAAAAGTGTCAGGAGGTAGCTCGTCTTCTGAACTGCCCTTATCATCCTCAATCGAGTGGACAGGTAGAACGCACAAATTGAGTTTTGAGAGACATTCAAAGATGCATCAAGAAGGGATAGCATGGCCGGATGCATTGCCTACGGCAGTGGTTCCCAAACTTTTTATAGTCCCGTACCCCTTCAAACATTCAACCTCCAGCTGCGTACCAGGGTCAGCGCACTCTCAAATATTGTTTTTTGCCATCATTTTAAGCCTGCCACACACACACTATTCGATACATTTATTAAACATAAGAATGAGTGTGAGTTTTTGTCACATCCCGGCTCGTGGGAAGTGACAAAGAGCTCTTATACAACCAGAGCACAAATAATAATATAATAATCAATAATTTTGCTCTTTAGTTAGCCATCTTACATATAAAACCTTGTTTTTTCACCAACAATTGTGAATAACTCACCACAGGTTAATAAGAAGGGTATGCTTGAAAGGATGCACAAAACTCTGCAATGTTGGGTTGTATTGGAGACAGTCTGTCTTAAATCATTTTCCACACACACACAGTCTGTCTGTATTTAGTTGTCATGCTAGTGAGGCCCGAGAATCCACTCTCACATAGGTACGTGGTTGCAAAAGGCATCAGTGTCTTAACAGCGTCATTTGCCAAGGCAAGAAACTCTGATTACATTTTCACAGAGGCTCTCTTGTTCAGATATCGGTAAGTGGACTGAAGGCAGGGCATGAAAGGGATAACGAATCCAATTGTTTGTGTTGCCCGTTTTGGGAAAGTACCTGTGTAATTGAGCACCCGTAATTGAGCAAGCGGTCAGACAACCAAAAATTATGCTCAGTAAAGAAAACTTTAACCTTGTCTCTCAATTTTAAAAAGTGTATCAATACTTTGCGCCTTGATAACCAGCGCACTTCTGTATGTTGTAAAAGTGTTACATGGTCACTGCCCATATCATTGCATAATTTTCCCAGCCAAATCCGCGGTAGCAGGAAGAATTAAGTCCTGCACAATAGTATGGGGCTTGCCTGTCCTAGCCACTCAGTAGCTCACCATATAAGACACTTCTAGCTACTTCTTATTTACTTTATTTGTGATAGGGGTCAGCATTTTCACTTTTGGTTGAATAGCGTGCCCAAACTGAACTGCCTCCTACTCAGTCCCAGATGCTAATATATGCATATTATTATTACTATTGGATAGAAACCACTCTGAAGTTTCTAAAACAGTTTGAATGATGTCTGTGAGTATAACAGAACTCATATGGCAGACAAAAACCTGAGAAGAAATCCAAACAGAAAGTGAGAAATCGATTTTCAAAACAGTGCCTATTCAAATCCCTGTTAGTTATGGATGTGCTTGCACTTCCTAGGGCTTCCACTAGATGTCACTGTCTTTAGATACTGGTTTTAGGATTCTACTATAAAGGAGGGGCTCATAAGAACTCTTTTAGTGAGTGGTCTGGCAGAGAGTATGCTCTCGTTCCAATGCTTTTCTTCAGACAATGAAATTCTCCGGTTGGAACCTTATTTATGATTTAAGTTAAAAACATCCTAAAGATTGATTGCATACAATCATTTGACTTGTTTCTATGACCTGTAAATGGAACTTTTTGAGTTTTTTTCTGGAGGAAGTGCTCGCTCCTCATGAAGATGGATTACTGGGCTGAACACGCTGCCTTTTCAGCGGAATGTTGTCGTGGGGTTCCGCTAGCGGAATGCCTTTCCTAGACAGGTTAAGAGGGGGTCTATTAGTTTCCCTCCACAGCATCCAGCAAACTCTGCTGCTGAGCCGGATAGAGCTTATAACATTTCTGCATCAGCATTGTGTCGTTGGGGCTGTTGTCCTGTTTCCATTTTCCCCTGCTTCTCCTGGCCATTCCTCATAAGAACACATTTTCTTTTCTGACAGTCTCGTTGCCAGTGACCAGAAATCCTGCAACAATGACATATATCAGGTTTCTCTTCTGCTAAACGAATGATGTTGTTGGTTTCAATCAGAACCTGAACAACTCTGATAACAGCTGGTTTATTATGTTGATTGATGTCTCTGTCCAGTTGTGACAACCTGTCGATGATGTTGCCGTGGTTTTGTCTCTCCGAATAAGTAGTTGTGGAAACAAAAGTTTTTCGCAAATCGTCATGTATGGATTGCATCAGCTGATGGGTGATTGCCCCATTTTTGGAGGAATTGAGTGCATCTTCATCTTCCATGTCTGGTAACCCACTGTCTAACCACCTCTGTTCTAAACCTTTCTTCAAATTCAACAAACGGTTCTTTTGAACACATTTGGTTATCTCTCCCCAATTGGTGGTTGCATTGGTCAGACCCTAAAGGAAGACATGTATGGCTCTCCATCCATCGACCACATCTTGCTCTTCACCACCCACAGCTCTATAAACATTTTCTTCAAGTACACCATGTTCACGGTTGTTCAAAACAAAGGATAATAACTGTAACCTATCATAAGTATGTAGATTGTAGAGTTTCTTATTACGCTTCAAATTGTTCCGTGTCTTCATACCCACGTCTTGTGGATGTTTCAAAGTTTTTGACCATTCATCCAACTGTTTTGGAGATGCTGATTTATGTGTAATTACTGTCAATGGAGGTTTGTCTTTATTACCTTTTACAGCCTGTGTTCTGGTTGGCCTAAGACATTGTTCGTCACCGCTGTCAGTATCTATTGACTCAAAGCCAGGCAATGCTGACCAGATGCTTGCAACCCGATCATCCTTCCACAATTCAGTGTGAGGGTAGATTGAGGGAACAAAGGGTCCACATGTTTTTACGACCCTTGCCTGTAATTGTTGAATTTCTTATTTTAAGGTTTTCATCTCTTCACCAAGAGTTCTCAAACTCTCTTTATCTCTCTGCAATGTCCTATCACTGTTATCAAGAAATAATTTCTCATCCCTCTTCCTTACTTTGGCTAATACAGTTAAACTTTCTGGCGCAGGGGTCCCGCTAGCGACCCACCTCGACAACATCTGGTGAAATTGCAGAGCGCCAAATTCAGAATACAGAAAACGTAATATTAAACCTTCACGAGTGTCATACATGATTCTTTAGCTTAGAATCTTGGCAATCTAACCGCATCGTCGGATTTCAAAAAGGCTTTACGGCGAAAGCACAGCATTCGATTATCTGAAGTCAGCGCACCACAACAGCATATTATCCAAACAAGCACAAAATCCCAAATAGCAAAAAAATAAGTAACTTGCCTTTGAAGATCTACCTCTGATTGCAATCACAAGAGTTCCAGCAACACAATGAATGGTCGTTTTGTTCGATAAATTCCTTCTTTATATCCCAAATAGTCCGTTTAGTAGGCATCATTGAGTTCAGTAATCCACCCGTTCAGAATGCAGACATAGGGGTGCCAAAAGTTACCAGTAAAGTTTATCCAAACCAATCAAACAATGTTTCTAATTCAGTATTAGGTTCTCTAATATCTAAATAAACGATCATATTTCATACGGAGCTAACTATTTTCGATAGGAAAGGAAAAGAACGCAACGCGCTCCCTCGGTCTTGCGCGCAATGAGACTAGTTTTGCCATGGGACTTCCTGAGGATTAACAACTGTTCCTTGTTGGTTTTTCAGAATACCAGCCTGAAACCATGTATAAAGACTAGACATCTAGTGGAAACCATAGGAACTGTAATTTGGGAGGCAGAAGTCTTTGGTTTCAAAAGCTTAAGCTTGGAATTGGCTGGAAGGTCAACAGAAAAAAAATTGGTTTTCGCCTGCCAAATCAGTTCTGTTATACTCACAGACATAATTTTAACTGTTTTAGAAACTTTAGAGTGTTTTATATCCAATACTACCATGCATATGCATATTCTAACTTCTGGGCCTGTGTAACAGGCAGTTTACTTTGGACACCTCAGTCATCCAAAATTCAGAATACTGCCCCCTATCTCTAAGAGTTTTAAATACCGTCTTGTTTTTGTCATCAACTTAGACATTCTCTGTAATTTCCCCCAAGCTTTTTGTATATCAGACAGATTCCATCTTTGTCAACAATGACATAATGGCTTTATTTCTTGCCAACACTTGTCTACTTTGAAATGGTTCTTTATATCACTAGACAGTGAATATTTAAAAAAAAATCATGCTCACATCCGAAGGAGCTGTTCTGCCCTTCTCCAGAGGGTTTTTCTCACTTAACAATGACATTACATTAACTTCAAAAGTTGTAAAATATATGTTGATATTTATATTTATACAACCCCTTTTGAGGACTCAAACCTCTTATCTTCTAGAACATACATTGTTTCTGTAGGGCCTGGTTACCATAACACTTGTGTTAACTTCTTGCGACTAGGTGGCGCTATTAAAATTTTTGGATGAAAAACGTTCCCGTTTTAAACAAGATATTTTGTCACAAAAAGATGCTCGACTATGCATATAATTGACAGCTTTGGAAAGACAACACTCTGACGTTTCCTAAACTGCAAAGATATTGTCTGTGAGTGCAACAGAACTGATGTTACAGGCGAAACCCAGATAAAAATCCAATCAGGAAGTGCCACATTTTTTGAAACCGCCTCATATGCCAATGACTCCTTATATGGCTGTGAATGAGCTACGAATGAGCTTATGTTTTCCACGCATTCCCCAAGGTGTCTACAGCATTGTGACGTCTTTTTAGGCATTCCCATTGAAGAATGGCTGTAAGGGACCATATATAGCATGTGGTCACATGGTGTCTCCCGGAGAAAATCTTGCGTAAAATACTGAGGTAGCCATTTTTCCAATCGCTTCTTATGAGAAACCAACTGCCTCGACGGATATATTATCGAATATATTTGTTAAAAACACCTTGAGGATGGATCCTAAACAACGTTTGCCGTGTTTCTGTCGATATTATGTAGCTAATTTTGAAAAAAGTTTGGCGTTGTAGTAGTATCATTTTTCGGTCGATTTCTCAGCCAAGCATGATGAAGAAACGGGAGTTTTTTCACCTACAAAAATAATCTTTTTGGAAAAAAGGAACATTTGCTATCTAACTGGGAGTCTCCTGAGTGAAATCATCCGAAGTTCTTCAAAGGTAAATGATTTAATTTGGTTGCTTTTCTTATTTTCGTGAAAATGTTGCCTGCTGTCAGCAGAGCCTAGCATAGCATTATGCCATGATAAACTTACACAAATGCTTGTCTAGCGTTGGCTGTAACGCATATTTTGAAAATCTGAGATGACAGTGTTGTTAACAAAAGGCTAAGCTTGTGTTTGAATATATTTTATTCATTTAATTTGCGATTTTCATGAATAGGAAAAGTTTCTAGTGGTATTTATGTCCGCTGCGTTATGCTAATGCATTTGAGGCTATGATTATGCTCCCGCATACGGGTTTGCTAGTCGCAAAAGGTTAACTTCAAAAGCTTGTTGAAGGCTTACATTACCCACACAGGTACAAATTGCTACTCAACTAGCAACTCACTTCTATGCAACAAGAAGGTTACACAAAAAGGACTCAAACCTTTTAATAAGAGGACTTGAACCCCTATAATAGATATTTAACAAATGTGTAACAGAGCAAACAAACGACTAAACCCTGTAACAGAACAAAGGACTCAAACCTTATACATCACAGATACGTATCACTCAATGCATGGACTAATTTTAACCTGATTTGGTTCTTTTAAATGACATCGGTCTAGACTCACCCAGCAATCAGGAGATTAAGAGCTCAGCCCTCTCTCTTTCTTTTCCCTGCATCAACACACAGTTGAGTTTTTCCTTGTTGTTGGTCACAACCAATTAATCTATGTCACAGCACCAAGTGTTAGCAGTTGATGTTACTCTTCAATAACACAGACCCCAAAGTAAATCAGGGCGAGAAAAAAAGGTTAATTCAAAGAGAAAAAATCATAGATGTTATGCTGAGAGGTAGATGTTTACTTGTATTTATTATGGATCTCCATTAGCCGCTGCTAAGGCAGTAGTGTATAGTGTGTATGCTATTGTGTATGCATGTGTCTGTGCCTATGTTTGTGTTGCTTCACAGTCCCCGCTGTTCCATAAGGTGTTTTGTTAATCTATTTAAAAAAAAAAAAATGTTACTGCTTGCTTGAGTTACTTGATGTGGAATAGAGTTCCATGTAGTCATGGCTCTATTTAGTACTGTGTGCCTTCCATAGTCTGTTCTGGACTTGGGGACTGTGAAGAGACCTCTTGTGGCATGTCTTGTGAGGTATGCATGGGTGTCCGTGTCTTTTTTTGTGGCACCTGACACATGACTGAACAGTCATCCAGGTGTGACAAAACTAGGGCCTATAGGACCTGCCTTGTTGATAGTGATAAGAAGGCAGAGCAGCGCTTTATCATGGACATACTTCTCCCCATTTTAGCTACTATTGTATCAATATGTTTTGACCATGACAAACCAGGGATACACCAAGCAATTTAGTCACCTCAACGTGCTCAATTTCCACGTTATTACAAGATTTAGTCGAGGTTCAGGGTTTCTTGAGTGATTTGTCCCAAATACAATGCTTTTAGTTTTAGAAATATTTAGGACTAACTTATTCCTTGCCACCCACTCTGAAACTAACTGCAACTCTTTGTTGAGTGTTTCTAAGTTGATTGTAGAGGGGATATTCAAAGGTAATGCCATGGATTTATCCACATTAATTTTGTACCCTGACAGGTTACTATATTCATATATGATGTCCATTACTGCAGTGACAGAGATCTCTGGTTTAGACATGTATAGAAGCACCTCATCAGCAAATAATACAATTTTATGCTCTTCATCACCCAAGTATTTTAAGCCTGTTTCAGTCAATTGGAATGGAGATATTGTTTCTAAGTTGATTTTAGAGGGGATATTCAAAGGTAATGCTCATGTTATGACTAGACCTCATTGCCTCAGCCAGTGGTTCTATGACTAACGAGAACAGAGCAGGAGATAAAGGGCAGCCTTGACGACAGCCCCTACCGATATTAAATCTTTCCGATAATTTACCATTTGTGTTAACTGCCGCTGATGGTTCAGAAAAAAATACATTTTGTTAAATTAATAAAATGGTCGCCCCAATTAACTTTGTCTAATACAGCATACAATAATTTACACTCAACTCTATCAAAGGCCTTTTCGGCATCGAGAGAGACAATGAGTGCAGGGTCTTTAATTCTGCCAATGTGATTTATGATATTCAGAGCACGTCTCACATTGTCCGTTCCAAATCTGGCTTTGACAAAGCCAGTCTGATCAGGTTTAATGAGGTCTGGAAGTAGGACCTCCGACCTACGAGCAAGTCTCTTGGCAACTATTTTAACATCATCTCAGAGCAAACTGATAGGTCTAAACTAAGCGCATTTTAATGGATTTTTGTCCCTTTTAGTATCAGGCTAATGGATGCAGTTTTCCAAGACTCTGGTATGATATCTCTTTCGAACAGAATTTCTTGTAGAACCCTGCCGGGAAGCCATCTAGGCCAGGTGCCTTGCCAGAAGGATTGCCTTAATAGTTTCCCAAACCTTTTCAGGAGTAAAGGGAGCATTTAGTCTATTTCTGTGCTCATCTGATATAGTGGGCAAGGTTACCTTATTCAGATATTTTGTAATTTCGTTGTTCAATCTTGTACATTGTGAAGTATAAAGAGATTTATAGAAGTCGCAAAACTTATTGATAAGCAATGGATCATGAGAAGTGAAGCCATCTGCCGTTCTTATAGACTTAATAAATCTTTCATTTTGTTATTTTTTTAGTTGGTGTGCAAGTAGATGGCTCAGACGGTTACCAAACTCATCATATTTTTGCTTGGTAAAAAAACTAGTTTTTTTGGATAATGATTGAGTTTGGCCTTAGCACAAGCTAGTGAATTCCTGTTCGCCTGGGTTGGTTGTTCATGAAAAAGTTCTAAATGCTTTACTTCAAACTTCAATTTTTCCCTATTTTCAATTCTAAGCTTCTTGATTAGGGAGGCTTGGGAAATTATATGACCCCTTTTGGTTGCTTTAGCAGCATCCCAGATAGTTGCAGCTGAGACAGGAGAGAGTTGGTTGTCGAGCCAGTAATGTGATAATTTATATTTTCACAGAGTAGAATCCTTCATTGTTAAGCAGAGATGTATTAAGTCTCCAATATCTAATTTTGGGACGATTAATAAGACGTTTGTGTAAGCCTAAACTAAAACAAAAAATACAAATAAAGTTTAGAAAAACCCCACTGCTGAGTCCCCAAATGAAATGACAGACCCCCAAAACGGTACCTACCCTGTTTTCTGTCACTTTACTAACAGGAAGCCCACTAATGGTTTTAAAGAAGTTAAAAGGTTTCACTGTGTCCTATGTTGAATAAAGGGGAATTAACATAAATCTATGGACATGTGGATGAAAAAGGAATAAACTAAATCTTTTAAATTGTCCTAAGCGTTATCGCTATTGCACTCATGCACGTACCCAAACAGATACACCGTACAATCACATGTAGCCTAGCCTATATAATAAAAAATAAAAAAATTGCGGGCCTAAAGTAAATACACCCCTTTGCCTACCTTGAGACCCTTGAGACTAAAGGAGCAAATTAACAGGAACGTCATTGGGATTTGGCTTATTCATTCCGGGAAAAAAAAGAAAAAGAACCTCATTAGTTCTATAAATGAAAAGCTTAGTTACATTACACCACAACGCTTATTAACGATTACTTTGAATACCATTGCATGGTAGATGGTTCCGACCTGAGGTATTCAGCCATCTGCATGTGGTGCATTATTTTGCTAGGTCAAATAAAAGTTACTGACATTCATGTCTATACACTGACCATGTGTGCACCCTAATAACACAACTAGCAACCTTCACGGATCTGGGTTCTGTGCCGCTGTAGAGTGGATATTGTCCCGGTAGAAGGTGAGCGCAGACTGGGGATCTTCAAATGTGTGGCTAGCCCCCTGTAAAGTAATCCTCAGTTATCAGGCCAAATCTGTCCCCTGCCTTGTGAAGGTGGGATTTCACATCATTGTTTGCAGCTCTGCGTTTTGCCAGATCTGCAGAGTAATCTGGGAAGATATGGATCCGCTTGCCATTGTAGTTCAGTTGTCCTCTTTCGCGGGAGGTGCGAAGAATGTTCTTTTTGGTTTGGAAGTAATGTAGGTGGACCAGCATTGCTCTGGGAGGGTGACCGGGCTGTGGTTTTACCGCTAGAGTGCGATGTGCCCTGTCGATGACTGGGGGCCGCTCAAACGTCTTTCCGCCGAGGACGTCAAGCAGGAAAGTGGCCATGAACTCGGTAGGATTGCGCCCTTCCGTCCCTTCTGTGATTCCGACCACACGTATGTTCTGTCTCCGGGAACGTGTTTACTGTTCATCTAGACTAACCTTCAACTTCACGTTCTCGGAGGTAAGCTCGTCGTTTTTGGTTTCCAATTCGGTAAGCCAATTATCTATGTCGGTCAATGGCGTTTCCATATCCTTTATTTTTTGGGTTTGTGTCGCGAAAGTTGTTTGTAGTGTTGCCATAGTTGACTGGACTTCTGTCATAATTTCAGCTCATATACTTGACACAGAGGAGCGAAGTTCGGTCATGAAATCAGAGCGTGGTATAGCCATTTCTGCACGGATGGTGACTAGCATCTCAATAGCGTTAGCATCCACTATCTTGTTGCTAGTCTTTGTCGTGTCTTCTTGTTTACCGTTTTCCCAGTTCCGGACATATCCAATAATGTCACCCGTATGTTGTTAGAGTCAGTAGGTGTGCAAAATTAGTTATTGTTTTGATCGATAAAAGGTTAAAACATAGAAGTATCAGCCCATAGTGGAGTGGCCTCAGAACAAACTCTTTACATAGCCATGTTTAAACCCTTTTCTTCTTTTTATTCAGTTTAATCACATCATTTTTCAATTTGCAATAAGGCTGCCAATCGGTTGTGCACCCAGACTTATTTGCCATTCCTTTTGCCTCATACCTCTCAACCATACAATTTTTCAATTCCTCATCAATCCACGGGGATTTAACCGTTTTTACAGTCATTTTCTTAATGAGTGCATGCTTATTAGCAACTGGATTAAGCATATTTCATAAATGTCAAGTGCTTTGTCTGTTTGCTCCTCATTACACACGACGGACCAACAGATAATATTTGTGTCAATAACATAGGAATCACAACAAAACTTATTGTATGACCTCTTATACACAAGCTTCAATGCCATACAACTCTCCTTCCATGGCCTCCTTCCATGGACAACTAAATGCATGCTCTTCAACCGATCGCTACCCACACCTGCACACCTGCCCGCCCGATAGCAAATGTTCCTTTTTTCCAAAAATATTATTTTTGTAGGCCAAATAGCTCCGTTTGTTCTTCACGTTTGGCTGAGAATTTGCGCGGAAATTGCAGTCACGAAAACGGCGAAAAAATATTCCTAATTAGCTCCATAATATCGACAGAAACATGGCAAACGTTGTTTATAATCAAGCCTCAAGGTGTTTTTCAAATGTCTATTCGATAATATATCCAATTAGTTTTTCAGTAGGACCGATTGGAGTAATGGCTACCTCTGTATTTTACGAGAGAGTCACCCTGGGAGCCATCGGGTGACCACTTGCGCAATGTAGCCGCCTACGGGTATTCTTCAACATAAATGTGTAAAACTACGTCACAATGCTGTAGACACCTTTGGGAATACGGAGAAAGAGTAATCTGGTTGATAGCTCATTCACTGCTCTATAGGGACGCATTGGAACGCAGCTCTTTCAAAACATGAGGCACTTCCGGATTGGATTTTTCTCAGGCTTTCGCCTGCAACATCAGTTCTGTTATACTCACAGACAATATTTTTACAGTTTTGGAAACTTTAGAGTGTTTTCTATCCTAAACTGTCAATTATATGCATATTCTATCATCTTGTCCTGACAAACTATCCCATTTACTACGGGAACGTTTTTTTTTTCTCCAAAAATGAAAATACTGCCCCCTAGTCACGAAAGGCTAAGCTACATATGCTATATGCTTGTGATATTTTTATAATTTTTCTTCAAGGATCCTTACTTGCTTTAATTGTTTTACTGGGAAGCTTAGCAGCAGTAGATGTGCTCATGTTATTTATGTTAGTGCAGGGTGAGCTGCTCATAGTGGACTTACTCCTAGGGCACACCAGCTTAGTGCTAACAGTATACATCTGGTTCATAGGCACATGATTACTGCATATAATAACTGTTGGATCAGTAGAGGCATTCAGGGCAGATAAAGGGACATACAATAGGTTACTTATATTGTGTCTACTGATGCCCCTGGTGTAATGTACAATTGCTGAAGCATTATGACAACTCTGCGTCACAATGGTAGGGATTAGCTGAGCTGGGCTTGAGTCATTGATAAATCATTGTCTCAAAGCAGCCTTATAGTGCTGTGAAAGGATCCAGGATCCCAAATGATTTGGGTGGATCCCATCCTCCTTATAAAACGTGTTTTGTTTCCAAAGGTATCGAAATTGTCAACAAAAGTTACACCCATTGAGCTGCAACAATCACGTAGCCAGTTGTGAAGAGAAAGAATCCTGCTAAAGCGTACAATGCTGCGATTCAGAGATAGCGGATATGGTACGGATATGATGGGTCTTTTGTTAGTGTTTAGAGAATCAATCAACTCTTTAAAATCCAGTTTCAACTTTTCAGAACTGACCTTCATAATGTCATTAAAACCCACATGGACTACGATATAATCGATTTCCTGGCATAGTGCATTCGAGAGCAGCTTAGTAATGTTATTTACTCGAGCTTTGTCATAAAACATTGTTTTTGCACCAGGAACGGTCACATTTCTTACCATGGAGCTGCCCGGAATCACTTTTGGCGAGAAGGACGAGGCAATCCTCGGCAGGTAAACAATTTCCGCAATGGAACTCCGAATGATCTGGTTTGTCCTGAAACAGTGCGTAATAGATACAGCTCCTACAGCGCTGGAAATGTTATTTCTCCAGACAAAACTCATCTGGTACCAACTTCGTTAGCTTGATGGCTAGCAGCTTAGCGTCTCTGTCAAGCAGGCTTAAACCGGTCTGTTAAGCAGGATTCCGGGACAAGAAATAGCGGTCCTTGTTCTGTATTCGTATTTAATGAATATCGGTTTTGTTTCAATCAAAAATAACAAACCGAGTGTTTTCCAGCATACACTGTTCAGCTGCGCACTCTGATGACGTGTGACGACATGAAGTGCAACAAGTACGGACACATCTGTCCGAGGTGATTCTCTCCACAGAACAAAGGGACATATTGTACTTTATAACCCAGCCCTAGCCTGTGGTTGACCAATTTACCTTGCAATAAAACTGGACCAATGGCCAAATAACAAGTATCCTATTTCAGGTTCAATGTGAAGACAAATTCCTTCTATGTCTCTGACCCATTGCTCATTATTTCCCTATTACAGAAAAAACACTATTTCCATTGATCGTTAGTACTCTATTGACGTTTAGTCCTCTTGACCTTTAGGCTTCTTGACCTTTAGTCCTCTGTATTTATCTTGAAATATTCTTACACTTGTCAGCCCAACAGGACTGTTGGGCTGCAGAGAAGCCTCCCCTTTACAGACCATGCTGTTCCTTATATAGCTGATACCAAGAATGCTCAGTCATGGCTGGTTCAACCCCTCCCATATAGATTGGGGAGCACCATAAGCCACTTTGGATCATCCTCTGGTCATCTGCCTCTGGTGTGGTCTCCCAGATGCCAGGACAATTAGGAATACTGTGGCCTTTTTTCTGTTCCTCCAGGCTATCTCGATCTCATTGACACCCACCACATCTCATCTATGGAATGCCAGCTGTAGGTTTTTAGGCTCTTCTCAGTTCACACAGACATTTAATAGAACAGAAATGTCTTACTGTTTAGTTAAGTATATAATTGTCAAATATCCAACAAATCAGGTAAATATGTAATTTTTCTATCACATATTGTAATCCAAACCCAACCTTAATTTACTCGTTGTGATGCACTGGCGTTCCAAACTCTGTTTTAGACGAGGTTAACTTCATTACCAAAATGATCCTATTACACTTTTGTAGTGGATTCTGACACTAGAATAAATTATTCTGACTTATATTGATGCCACATAGGCTGTTTTCAAAGGGAGGGTTACTTCCTTACTTTACAGGTTAGTGTGTGTGTCCTAAGACCTACTTTCCACTTCAATTGAACATCTGCTCATGTCCGCACAGGGTTCCACGTCTGCACACCACCTAGGAAAAGTGTCCTGCGGACACAGAGATTTCGGACGCCCGTGCGGACATGTGTGGAGGGTAGCGGACATTGCATAATTTCATTCGAGCCGACCTAATAGCACGGAAGCATAAGATGTAAATTAGGCTTAACAGCTGTCATATCATTATTAAATGAGAGTGAGGAATTTACATCTCATCTCTCTCCCCACACACACATACTCTTGTTTTATTCCATGATCTAATTTATACATTCTTAGTTATGTCAATGATATTACCTCACCACAGGGAAATATATGAAAGATGAATTGAGTTTGAATATCAAATGCACACATTACATTCTAATGACCCATGTGTTTGCATGTGTGTGTTCCAGTGTTCCACCCAGGAGTTCTACCTCATCAGCAGCAGTCTTTCTCGGCTGGGGGTGGAACTACAGGTTCTACTCCCATCCATCCAATCACAGCTCAGCTCCTCTCTGCTCCGAGGGCTCCTATTGGACACACCTGAACTGCTGGCTCCCGCTCACAACTTTCTCAAAGTCCTCAACGAGAAGGCAGCCAAGTGAGTCACCACAGTGTGCGTGTGTGTGTTAGGCTTGAGTGGTATACCGTATACTGGGGTATTTGGAAATAGCCACGGGATGGTTTTTCAATACCGTTGAAACTATTTCTTTGAAGTTTTTCAATACATCTTAATATTTGTAGCTACTTTTTTAGTAAATACAGTGCCTTGCGAAAGTATTCGGCCCCCTTGAACTTTGCGACCTTTTGCCACATTTCAGGCTTCAAACATAAAGATATAAAACTGTATTTTTTTGTGAAGAATCAACAACAAGTGGGACACAATCATGAAGTGGAACGACATTTATTGGATATTTCAAACTTTTTTAACAAATCAAAAACTGAAAAATTGGGCGTGCAAAATTATTCAGCCCCTTTACTTTCAGTGCAGCAAACTCTCTCCAGAAGTTCAGTGAAATAAAGGCAGATTGAAGCTCTGACCGAGCTTGGTCAGCTGTGGGGCAATGGCATACACCACAGTGTCATCTGCATACAGGTGAAAGTAAAAAATGTGTGTGTGTGTGTAGGTCAGGGGATAAGAGGGAGCTGTTCTGTGACCTATCGGGCTTCCCAGTGCTCCAGGAGAGGAGAGTCGAGATCCAATCGGTTCTGACTGAGATACAAGACCACCGGAGAGAGGTCCGATACACACTCAGGACCCCCACACTGGACTACGTCAGAGTCAGTGGACAAGAGGTAACAGAGAGAGAGAGACTGTGTGTTGTGTGTGACAGAAGCTGCGGGTGGACAGGGGAGTGTGTGTCTGTTTGTGTTAGGCGGAGACTAATATAATTTTAGCCCTATTCCCACTACAAGATGTGAAGGAGAGTCTGAGGAGCGGGGTGGCGAAAGATAATTCTACATTACAGCCTTGCCTTTCGTTGTGGCTGGCAATGTGACATACTTGGTCCGCAGCTCAAAATGACAATTTTACAATTAAAAACTAAAAATGGTGTTTTAATTGAGAAACTGGCATTGGTCTGAAGCCAATAAAGATAGGAAATTCACTTGAGTACCACAATGCCTACTCCACCCATGCTCAGCCAAGGTTCTCCAGCACACAACTTTGACTTACTACAGTAGCTATGTTGGTCTATTGTAGACAAAAGCACAGTTGCTTTAACAGCATGTATTCATTAAGTAGCGTTAAATTCACACTTTGGATGGCTAGGCTACCTAGGCCTTTTGAATCCAACATTATTGACTGGAATTAATTAATCAATCATCACAATAGTGATGGCATACTGGATGAGTATCTTTTTAATTACAGCTGCAAAGGCCTACACAATGCAACCCTACATACAGCGAGCTCAACCCTGTTTTTGTTCAATCGCAGTTGTTGTCTGTTTTAAGGGTTTTACTTTTTTCTAGTATTTATTTTTTTACCATATGACCTAATTATTAATTTTATCCCACATAAAAATGTTTTTACAGCTGATTTATTACTATGTCCTGCGCTAAAACTAGGATCCGGAGTTGGTTAGGTTAGCATACTACCAGATCAGGAAAAACTCTGGGCCCCAGGAAAACAATTTCCCCACCACCACTCTGGGACCTGTGGTTCCACCTCTGAAATAACACAATATTACAAATGAAACAACATATCCTATTTGTATGCTCTATATTTTCCATGTTTTTGGTGGTGGGGATGGACTTCCATAGTTTTACGAGGCTCAGTGCAGCCGGCGGCTACTGCGACAATTTCAGAATGTAACAGGCACTTAAGTAAAAAATCTATAAAACAAATCTCAAATATTAGGAAAATGTCTATACATTTCAACTGTTTAAAAAAACATTGCACTGCTATTACCATTTATATTGTAGGAGTGTTAACTCAATGAGACAATTCTGTTTACACTGCCCTGCTTCAAGTGGTTGGGCGAGTGTCATGCGCTACTTCCAGAGATAGTGGTCGAGACGTAGCAAGTACGCAAGTTTGCATTTGAGTAATATGTGTAGCCTAATGGTATTTTTACAAAAAGTTTACTAAGTGTGAAGAGGCCTTTTGTGTAGGTGGCTGAGTCACAGTGGTGATCTAATTTAGACGTGCGTGTATGTTTGCGAGAAAAGCTGCGGGTGAATAGGTGAGTGTATGTGTTTGTGTTAGGCGGGCACTGATGGCCTCATTTTCTGTAGGTGGCTAGGTCACAGTTGGGATCTGATTTTAGTTGTGTATGTGTGTCTGACTTTTTAACTGCTTAAATGTAACCTAATGTAATTCCCCAAAGTAATTATTTATCATAAGAGGGCCATAAACCAGGGTTTCCCAAACTTAACCCTTAACACTACACAGCTGATTCAAATAATCAAAGCTTGATGATGAGTTGTTTGTTTGAATCAGCTATGTAGTGCTACAGCAAAAACCAAAATGTGCACCCAGAGTAGGCTCCAGGACCGAGTTTGGGAAAACCTGCCACAAACAAAAATTAGTAATGCTGCAGGAAAGGTTCAAATCTTACTTTACTGGTAAAAAATAGTTATACATTGCTGAGGTGTAGTCACTTTTGAAGACACAAGTACACAGTACAAATATGAAAATAGGGTTCAGCCAGGAGTTGATGGACAGTCAGAAGAGTGAATGAAATGGTAGGAGGGACATCCTAGCTTCAAATGGTGTCAGATTTCACATCCTGCGTCACACAGGCAGAAGAGAAAATCCTTTCCGTAAGAATCAGGGCTACCTCTCAATGCAAGCCATTTCAATCTGTGGTGTCCACATATCGATTTATAATCGCAAATTTCTGTCCTAACCGGTACCAGAACCACGCAGGTCCCCAAAACAGGGGACTTTACATCTTTAAGGCTTGTTTGTGTGTTTTAATCAAATTGACGTTGTCTCTGTCTGCAGGCAAGTTATTTATCTCCCCTCCTGTTCTACCTCCTAAACTCTCTCCATCCTTCTCTCTCCCCCTACGTCCCTCTCTTCCTGCTTCCCTCTTTGCCTCCCCCATCCCAGTTCTTGATAGAGGTGAAGAACTCTATGGTGTCTGTGGTTCCGTCCGACTGGGTTAAGATCAGCAGGTGAGAACACAGAGAGGACAGAGACGGGAGTTTTACACATTTTGTCACATTTTATTTATCTGTTCTAATCAGTGTTGTCTCTTCCTGTTATGTCTACCTTTCCCCTCGGTCTCATTTCTCTGACCACCGTCTTGTAAGATAGAGGTCCTGACAGGAAATTGTGATATTTTTTTAGCTGGGAAATGAAATTAAAGGCCATGATCTATGACTGAGGATGAATCGCTCTCTCTCCCCCTCCCTACTCCCTTCAAGTACTAAGGCAGTGAGTAGGTACCAGTCTCCGTACCTGATAGGAAGATGTAGGAGTCTGTCCCAGCTCAGAGAACAGCTGCTCATCGACAGCCAGAAAGAATGGACCAACTTCCTACAGTATGTATCCTTTATTCATCACCTACAGCACATCAATTTCATGTTGTTGACATCCATCCAAAGTGGGGAGAGGGTTGATGTGTAAAACAGCAGAAATTCCAATGGGAGGTATAAGACCTAGTTTAAAGGGGCTACATGTAACATTTCCACCGGCAACTAACACCAACTGTCAATTACATATCAGTAGTAGCAAAGTTCTAGAAATCCACAAGAGTAAAACATACTTTTTAGAACACCGCACAATGCAGCAAATTAGCATTTCACTTCTAATTAGCATTTTTACTGGGACTACAAGCCAGTCCAGCTGATAAGGTAAGAAGCAGTAATAAGCCATTTTAGGTGTTTTAAAGTGACCTTAAAAAAAAAACTCATGAAAAAAATCTAAAGACATCCTTCCCGCCAACCCGCCATGTCAGGTCTCCTGGCACCTCCACTCCTATGAGGGACAGCTCCCCAAATACCAGTCAAAGCTCTTCTCTGTCCTGGCACCACAATGGAGGAACAAGCTCCTTCCTAAAATCCAGACAGCAGAGTCCCTGCCCATCTTCCAAAAATGTCTCTTCAAAAGCCTCTTAGTTTAACCCCCAAGCACCCCCTTGCACTAACACTTGCACTTTATTTTCTTACTATCACTGATTGTGCTAATAGCTGTACTTGGAGGAAAGTTTTACTTGCAGCGACTGTGATATGCATATGTCTTACCTACCTTAATGTAACAGTATTTCTTCCGTCGCTCTCCTCGCCACAATGTGGGATTGAACCAGGGACTCCCTGCACACATCAACAACATTCACCCTCAAAGCACTGTTACCTATCGCTCCACAACAACTACTTCAAGGTCTGTATTACCGCCACACCGGCAGTCATGAGTCATGACCGCAGTAAAATTCCATGTCACGGTAATCTCCCCTTATGGAGGAGTCTCCACTCCACAATCTCCACTCTGGACAAGCTTTGGTAGTACCCAACTTGGTAATGACCATCAGGTCCTAATGGCCTGGTACACGGGGCTCTATTGTCCCTCTAACCATTGGTATCAATGCAAATGCAATCGAAAATCACATTAAACACTTATCATCAAAACAGTATCATGCTTTTAAAACTCACCTCACTGTGCTGATCAATCTGAGTGTAAAAAATGGTTGTTGTGGATGTTTCCTAACAGAACGAAATGGACAGCGCTTTCTAAGGTGATGATTAATTTAAAACACCCATACGCAATATTAGAGTTTATGCATAGGCTTATGAGCCTAAGCCCCCCCCCCCAAAAAAAAAACTTTAATTAATGATTGTGCCGTTATACAATACATAGCCTACCACATAGTACCCATGCCAGACAAACAAAACTGATTTAAAACGGTACATAATAGGTCTAGCCCATTGGGGGGGCTTGCTTGTCTGCATTTATTTTGACATTAATACGTGTCACATATCAGTTTGCCAATGAAGCCGCATACAAACATGGTCTCTTTGTTTTCTTGAGTAAGGCAGCTCCAAAATGCAGGTGTTTCAGCCTAGCCCAGTTCTTTCTGTGGTGGCGTGGCAAGCCAGCAGAAAATACAGAGCGTTGAGCTGTGATTGGCTCTGTTCTGTCACTCATGGGGACACTACATCACCGCCAAGTCTAAGGGTAGAGCTAGAAACTTGTAGCCCCTTGGATGCTGCCATAGAGTTACATTAGCAGTGCCCATCCAAGAAGGCTCAAGGTCATTGGCCACAGATAAAATGTCTTCAAATCACATTATATGTCCTTAAGCAAGTCAGCCATATCAGCTTTGTTTTTTTAAAGGCAGTAAATGAGGCTGAATGAACTGTTTCGCTGCCAGACAAGGCTCCACTGATAGCCAGATGTAACAGTGGTAAGGTATTGGGACTGCTGTTGGGACAGCATTATGTAGGCCCTAACAGTTTGCGGGCACCGTTTGTCACTGTTATAGTGCACTTAATGTATTGTTTAGTGTTGTGTTGTCTAGTGGCTTTGCTGGCATGCATCCCACTTTTCTATATTTTTTTTGCCCCACCAAGATTTACATGCTAAAATCGCCTCTAGTCTAGCCTATTCTCCAAAATTAAACAAATTTGAATAATAATAATAAAGTGTGGGCTGTATTTTTATTCATACTGGATGGACTTAATGCTAGACTCCATCATTTCTATCCAGCAGTCTGGGAGAGAACGCATAGCCCTGGGCAATGCTGTTGGTTCATTGATTGTGCAGGGCAGCGTACAGAGTTAGCCTACAATTATAGTACATTTGTATTTGATTTTGAATAGCCTAGTAATAGGGCAGTTTTTACATTTTCAAAATTAATTTAATTTTAGCCATACAGAATATCTCACCACCGTGCATTTCCATCTCCTCCTCTCTCTCCTTTATTCCTTTCTAGAGCGCTCAGAGGGGCTGTCAAAAGTTTATTGAAATATGTTTTCGTACGAAAACATGTTACTATCGATATTCCCGAACAGATTTCCCTTGGTTTCCCAAATTCAGCAGGAACAGGGTTGGAGCAGCTCATATGAAGCACATGTTTCGCTCTAAAACTGAAGTAGCCTACTCGGCATCATTGACGATCCCTCAGACGATCCCGCAGGTGAAGAAGCTGGATGTGGAGGTCCTGGGCTGGCTTGGTTACATGTGGTGTCACACCTGTCAGGTGGACGGATTATTTTGGCAAAGGAGAAACGCTCACTGACGGGGATGTAAACAAATTTGTGCACAAAATTTGAATTAAATAATATTTTGGTGTATGGAACATTTCTGGGATCTTTTATTTCAGCTCATGAAACATGGGGACCCACACTTTACATGTTGTGTTTATCTTTTTGTTCAGTATATCGAAATACATTTGACATATTAGTAAAGACAATATTAAATTGAGCATAGTCTGATGGGTAAAAATATGATCACTTGATGAGTGAACAGATGTGCAGCTTGATGCAAGGAACAGAGGGCAAGCTTTGTGACTTTCAAATCATTAATAGTCGCATCATGCAGCTGTCGTGGAATTATTCTAATCAAAATGAGACTTTTAGATTTCTTCAAAACAATCAAACTTTATTATTTAATTACTGTAGTAACGGAGCTTGTCATTGACCCACCTGTACAGTAAGTGATTTGTTGAGAGCCCAAACAGCAGAACTAAGCCACAACATTTTATAACAAAGTACCTCCTCCTGGATATTCTTGACAAATCACAGATGAGAGAATTTATACAAAGGTACATTTTGCTCTCATGCAACATACGTCAAGATTTACATGGCGCCAAATATCTGTCTATAGTTATCTGTCTATAGTGTCTCTCACAACTTAAGTTTCCAAATATCTCTAAATCTAGCATATATGACCTGTTTCAAATGATCACTTTTACAACTTCATATGAGCACTCGCTCCGGAATGGGAAAAATATCCTTTCTATTTTATTCAACTAAGTTCAATTATATTCTTCTTACTATAAAATCATATCATATAAAATAATGGCATGGGACTTCTAAGCATATCTTGTCCGCTAAATGAACAAGCCTATAGCCTATGACATGGAGCAGAGCCAGAAAACATACAGTAGGCCAACTCATATTCTGTTCTTCTGAAATACATTTTCTCTTTATCTTGTTTTTTTTTAGACCTGACCAAAATAAATAATGGATTTATTGTGATTGTGTATATTAAATAGAATTTTTTATTAGACTTTTTAAAGTGTATATAGGTGTTCCAAATAGGTGCACACTGCTAACTAGCTAGCCATTTCACACTGGTCACACTCACCCCCTTTTAACCTTCTCCACAGCAACCAGTGATCCGGGTCAACAGCATCAATCTAACAGTATTGCTTATGTCCCTCTCCTCGCTCCATAAAAGCCTCGACCCTTGCAGAGCAAGGGAAACAACTACTTCAAGGTCTTGGTGCGAGTGAAGTCACCAATTGAAACGATACTAGCGGGCACCACTAACTAGCTAGCTATTTCACACCGATTACATTAAGACAACTGCATATGACTTTTGGTGATAACTTTTGGTAGTTTTGTCTGTTCCCCTTCTATACTCAAACTCTCTTGCTCTCTCTCTCTCTCTCTCTCTCTCTCCTGCTCTCAGTCAATTTGGGGAGTACTACCACACTATGAAGAAGGCCGTTGGTAACTTAGCAACAGTGGACTGCCTGTTCTCATTGGCTGAGGTCGCTAAGCAGAGGAACTACTGCAGGTAATCACTCTGATGACCTTTACCTTAGAGGTGTGTGTGTGTGTGTGTGTGTGTGTGTGTGTGTGTGTGTGTGTGTGTGTGTGTGTGTGTGTGTGTGTGTGTGTGTGTGTGTGTGTGTGTGTGTGTGTGTGTGTGTGTGTGTGTGTGTGTGTGTGTGTGTGTGTGTGTGTGTGTGTGTGTGTGTGTGTGTGTGTGTGTGTGTGTGTGTGTGTGTTTTTAGTTACAGTTTTAAACAGCCTGTGAGGAGGAGTGGACTGGGTCCAGAAGGCTACTGCCAACTGCACCCTAAACATCTCTCTATCCATCTCTGTGTCCCTCTCTCGCCAACTACACCCCCTACTTCTCACCTCAGAGTATATAACTGTGTTCTCTCCCAGGCCGGTGTTGTGTGAGGGACACCGTCAGATCGTGATCAGGGACGGCAGACATCCTGTGATAGACCTACTGATGGGAGAGCACACACAATACGTCCCCAACAACACAGAATTACAGGTATACAGACAAACACACACACAAGCTGGTGTAGATTAATCCTTCTCTCTGTGAAATGCAAAAGGCGCCAATAGGAATCGAGCCAAGCTCTCATACTGCCCACCCAATCACTGTACAGATCAGCAATGTAATATCGACCTTTCACTCTCTCTCCATAAAACGTTCTCTCTCTTTCTCTCAAATTTTATTGGTCACATGCTTCTTAAACAACAGGTTAAATGCTTACATTGAAAGTGAAATGTTTACTTATGGGTCCTTTTCCAACAATGTATAGTTGAAGATAAAAAATATAAATAGTGACACGAGGAATGAATAACAATAACAAGTAAAAAATAACATGGTACCAGTACCAAGTCGATGTGCGCGGGTGCGAGGTAATTGAGGTAGTTATATACATATAAGTAGGAGTAAAATGACTAGGCAATAGGATAGGTAATAGACTGTAGCGGCAACGTATGTGGAGCAACAGCCTATGTGTGTGGCGTCGGTATGCATGTGTGCGTATGTTTTGTGTGTGTGGGTGTATGTAGTGTGTGTGTTGGGGTGTAAGTATGTGTGAGTGTGTGGGTAGAGTCCAGTGTGTGTGCGTAGTCAGTGCAAGAGAGAGAGTTCAAAAAAGGGTCAATGCAGGTAGCCATTTGATTAACTACTGTATTTAGCAGCCTTGTTTAGCAGTCTCATGGCTTGTGGGTAGAAGCTGTTCAGGGTTCCTGTTGGTTCCAGACTTCGGACAGTGGGACCGCTTGCCGTGCGTTAGCAGAGAGAACAATCATTGGCTTGGGTGGCTGGAGTTTTTTAAAATGATTGGGCCTTACTCTGACACCGCCTGGTATAGAGGTCCTGGATGGCAGGGAGTCGGCCCAAGTGATGTACTGGGCCGTACTCATCACCTTCCATATCGCCTTGCAATCAGGTGCATTGCAGTTGCCGTACCAAGCAGTGATGCAGTCAGTCAAGATGGGTTCAGGGTATCTGGGATGATGGTGTTGATGTCAGTTATGACCAGCCTTTCAAAGCATTTCATTGCTATACTGTAGATTTGAGTGCTACGCAGCGATAGTCATTTAGGCAGGTTATCTTGGCGGATGTTACCTGTAATCCATTGCTTCTGGTTGGTGAATGTACAGTATGTACAGTCACTGTGGGGAAGACGTAATCAATGCACTTATTAATGAAGCCGTTGACTGATGTGGGTGAATTCCAGAACATATTCCGGTCTGTGTCAGCGAAACAGTCCTTTAGTTTAGCATCTGCTCCATCGGACCACTTCCATATTGAGCGCATCACTGGTACTTCCTGCTTGAGTTTTTGCTCATAAGCAGGAAGCAGGAGGATATAGTTATGGTCTGATTTGCCAGAGGAAGGGCCTTGTGTCCATTTCAGTGTGTAGAATAAAGGTGATTTTGAGTTCTGTCATCTCAAGTTGTACAGGTGACATGCTGTTTAAAAATGAGGTAAAACGGATTTCAGTTTCCCTCTTATTCTCTTTCATTCTCTCCCTCCAGATAGAGCGAAAGAAGAAATGCATCGATCTCTTTGTGCTCATATGGTCATTACTCTCTATGGACTGTTTATTCATGTTCATAATATTATCATGTTCATATCATGTCCATAAGTCATAACATTCAATGAGAGGGTGGATAGAAAGATAGTAGGACAGGGACCTCACGATACGTTGCATGATACATACACTATTCGATACATATTGCGATTCGTTATGCATTAAGATTGAATATGTATTGACATTTGATTCTGCAATAGGGTGGAACTGAGGATTGAACCACTATGCTGCTAAGGTTTTAAATCTTTCCAGGCAGAAACAATTTTGCCTGATTAATCTGCTTAGAACTGCTCAAAGTCAGAATATCAATTGATATAGAGTCAGGTCAAAAAATATTGGTACCTTTTGATAAAGATGAGCAAAAAAAGACTGTATACAGTAATATTAATCAGAAATACTGAGCTATATTTGGTAAATTATATTATTTTATACTAATACAAGTTTGAGGAGGCTCAAACTTGGCCACAAGTGTCTCTTCCAGCAAGACAATAACCCCAAGCACACGTACACATCCACAAAGAAATGGTTAATTAACCACAAGATCAACATTTTGCAATGGCTATCTGTCTCCGGACTTGAACCCTATTGAAGACCTGTGGTTTGAATTGAAGAGGGCTGTCCATAAGTGCAGATGAAGGATATCAAGGATTTGGAAGGTTTCTGTTTGGAGGAATGGTCTAAGATCCCTCCCAATGTGTTCCCCAATCTCATAAAACATTTTATTTCCAAAAATAAAAATAGTGCCCCCTAGTTGCAAGAGGTTGAAGTGCATAATTTCAAATCCAACGTGCTGAAGTACAGAGGCAAAACAAAAACAAAAAATGTTACCGTCCCAATTCTTTTGGAGCTCACTGTAGCTGTATTTATGCTGTTGTTCAAATGCCCAGTTTGCTTAAAATATCTTCTCAAACAAGATGGTATGTTAGATAACCTATGGCAGCAACAAGTTTGCGAGTCAGTTTGGCTACTCTCTCTCTCTCTCTCTCCCTCGTGCCACACACTGTCAAAGAGCAGCGCACCGGCTCTCTCGCTAGTCATGTGAGCAAGTCTCCATTTAAAACAAAAAACATGTATTTAAACTGTCCAGAGAGAGATTAAAGTAGACGGCACGCGTCAAAGTGATTGATTGATGACCCTGCGTCATGATGACGTGTGCATGTCTAAATATGGGCGTCCGGCCCGTCCCCCCTGTTCCTGTGGTCACGTGTTAAAGGGTGTGTGTTATTTTATATCTATATGGCAGCCTTTGAAGTAGTCATGGTGATTAATGTCTAGGGGCCTGGTTGAACTGGGGGGGTTGACCAAAACATCCGGGATGGCGGTTTGGTCGGTGATTTTAGGCTTCGCATGCTTATCCCCTTTAAAAGTTGGCCTTTAATGGAATTGAATATGTTGGAGTTGTTGGACGCTCTGTTTGTACAGAGCCAACGGCGCCAGTGCATTGTTCGGCTAAAGAAGTGCATAATATATACGAATCCGGAGGATTACGACTCAAAGCAGCCCCAAGAAGGTACATCGTCAGAAGGGGAAGCCCCCGAAGAAAACTAGGTAAGCTGCGGCGCAGCCCCAAGAAGGTACATTGTCAGAAGGGGAAGCCCCCGAAGAAAACTAGGTAAGCTGCGGCGTTAACCACGCCCAGATACCCCGAGGGCTGTTCAACAATAAAAGGAGGGTCCTTAAAACCTACAGTTCTTAACCTACGCATTAACCATGGATATTCCTAACGCATACCAGAACTCCGAAACGTCATGGGGGCCCGACACTAAGGACTGTATGCCGCGCAGCCCTACATTCTACTCCCCCCTGGCAAGACCCTCGACACCCCCTACATGTACACAGCCTGAGGATGTGTTTGATGGGGTGGTCAGTACTATTTTTGTGGACACCATCAAGGCCTCTGTAGCCACGCTTTTAGACGTGGTGATTGGAGAATATATACGAGAAAAATGCATCGGTTGTGAGATTAATCACCCCAGCCAGCGCAGACATCCATGCCTATACGACCCGCCAAGATACTAATTTGAGGCGCTGGTGAAAAGACTTTGGTCCTGCAGGTTTATATCATCGCTGGTCAGAGCCCTGGAGGCTATGGGCCTTGTGCCGTCTATCCCCAGAGTTTACGGGGTAACAGAGGCATTCCTACATGAACTGAAGGAGGCGATCCACATTCACGAGAAACTCAAAGAAATCCGACACACCCTGGTGGACGATAACAAATACAGGGAGGCTGTGGTGGCTGATGTGATGACTTTCTGGCTCAATAAACCCCAAGAGACCGAGTGACATTTTTGTTATTTAGATGTAGAGCAATGGGTAACTATGTGTATACGATGTTAGAGAGAATAAATACATTTTTTCTTTTGAGAGAACTTACAAGTGTTATGCATCAAATTATTGAAAATAAAGTGACCAATGTATCGTTCTACACAACCCACAATTCCGGGACTAATGTAGAGCGTGTGTTGAAAATGGAACAAATCATGAATCATGTACGACATGCGGGCGAGTGTCTACAATGGACACAAATGGTAACCCGGCTTGGTGGTGATTCTGAAGAACTAGAAACAACCTTGTCTAAGATTTTACTTTATTTGTTTGAAACACCATTTAATTGTAACATGTATCATATTTGTTGTTTATATACTTTTATAGCGGATGTGTGTGTTGTGAAAATTCAGCGAAACAAACCTGTTAATCTAAACCAAATATACAAGGTTTTGCATGATTCGATCATTGAGAAAGCGGGGACATGTATCCTGCAACGAATTCTGAATTGTCTGTATACCTAATACATAATGTTTTCTTGAAAATAAAAATCCCAAAAATGAAAATGAAATGTTGTCGTTATTTGAAAGTGGCTCATTAACGTTATTGTACCTCAGAGAGGCAAGAAGGATGGCAGAGCAGATGTTGAAAAACATTTATTATAATCCCTCTAACCCAGGGTCTTATGGGGGTAAGGAACGTTTACAGAGAGCTATAGCCGAAGAAACAGGTAGCCGGTTAAGCGATGCTAAAGTGAATGAGTGGCTATCAGAGCAGGATGCGCACACTCTGCATAAGCCCGTAAGAAAACATTTTCCCAGAAATAGAGTTTTTATCTACCCAACCATTGTCGCAATTTCAGGCCGATCTATGTGACATGCAGGCCCTTGCAGATAAAAATGATGGAAATCGCTACATGCTAACGGTTATAGATATTTTCTCTAAAATAGCTTTTTGTCCAGGTCTTAAAAAATAAGAGTGGTGCAGAGGTGACCCGGGCCTTTGACTCTATCTTGAAGGAAGGCGGCGCCCCCAAGAAAGTGCAGACTGATGGCGGAAAATAATTTTTTAATAAGACTTTTCAGAAACTCATGAAGAAGCACAAGATAGTACATTTTGCTACTGGCTCAGATTTGAAAGCTTCAGTTGTTGAACGCTTTAACAGAACTCTGAAGGAGCGGATGTGGCGCTATTTTACAGCTCACAACACGCATAGATATATCGATATAGTTCAAGATTTAGTAATTGGGTATAACAATAGTTATCATAAGAGTATACGGATGAAACCCTCCGAGGTCTCTTCGGAAAACTCTTTTCAAGTCTTTAAAATCTGTATGGTTTTCTCCCCCTTCGCCGTAAGAAAAAAAATACATTTTAAATTCATTGTGGGGGACTTGGTTTGTATATCCAAGTTGAGGGGTGTTTTCGATAAAAAAACTGTGCAAGGATACAGTGATGAGCTATTCACGGTTACAGAATGTCTGCCGCGCATACCCCCGGTCTACATATTAAAAGATTATGACGGGGAATTTATAGAGGGATCTTTTTATGAGAAGGAATTACAGAAGGTACAGGTGGGTAAAGACAAAGTGTTTCACGTAGAGGAGATTCTAGATCAAAAGAGAGAAAAGGGTCAAAAATGGGTGCTGGAAAAACTGGCCCCAAAAGTTCAACAGTTGGGTATTAGAGCAGGATGTGGTGGAGGCATCGGGGGTTAATTTAAACCCCCAGGCATGATAAAATACATCCTCATTCGTGTGTACACCGGAGTGCATAATGGAACACAGCGGCTTCTACCTGACTCTCCCCAGTAATGCGTCCGCACATATATATCATAATAATCAGAGTTCAAATTATACAACCAATTTTCCAAAGCCTATAGAGTTATCAGAGGCCTGGGAAGTAGGTCTCAGCGAGATTACATACCCCCATAGCTGGTATAATATCAAAGATAAGGACCGTGATTTTTATTTCAAAAAGTTATCGGAACCTGCGAAACTTATTAAGGTTAAAAAAGGGTTCTATAGAACTGTCGACAGGATCGTCTCCGAGTTGATTGAACGCCTATCGCAGAACAGTATGGAAATATTCCTGATGTACAACCCTATACATAAACGTGTACAAATCTCAGGAGATGCTTCCGGGGGGATAAAGACCGGCGGTAATTTAGCATACATGTTGGGGATGTGTCCCAATAAATGAACGTATGTGAAAGATAAATTATTCCCATTCCCCGTGGATATACATGCAGGATTTTACAACATATTTGTGTATACCGACATCATATCCTATCAAAGGGTCGGAGACAGCTGTGTGCCACTCCTGAGAACGGTTCATATAGACGGAAAGGATGGGGACATGGTCACTGTCACCTACGACAAGCCACACTACGTACCTGTAAGCAAGAAATATATTGAAAACATTCTTGTTGATCTTAAAACGGATCAGAACGAAAACATTGAATTTACTTATGGTAAAACGATTGTAAAAATCCACTTTAGACCCACCAAAACCTCTCTACATATATAATATTAGTATTATATATTTTATATACATAATACATCTAAATTAAAATTATGGAACACCGACATCTCGACCCTAACCGGTATGTCTCATACTATGTTGATCAAGTGGGTAATGGGTTACCCGGCTATTATGGTTCCCCCACCATGTATGGTTCGGGGATAGGAGGTATATTTTGTAACCTCTTTAGGATGGTTTTACCCTTTATGAAGAGAGGCCTCAGCATAGCCAAACCGCATTTAAAATCAGCAGCAAAAAAATATAGTAAGTGAGGTTGTAGCCAATGCTATGACCAGAAGGGTGTCACCAGATGTCGAGAGTCAAGAAGGCTCAGGGTTGATGATGTTGTCTCGAAGACCAAAAAAGAGACCTCCGGGTATAAGGCGCAGGCTTGCGCCTAAAAAACAGAGGATAACGGTTAAAAGAAAATCAGTTAGTCAAAGACCGGGTAAAGTGAGGAGGTCTGGACCAAAAACGGTAAAAAGATTACTCTGAAGTATTTTCTAAAAGAACAAGTACCATGGCTCTTTTACACCGCATGTCCTCTGAAGCTATAAAGACAGAGCTCGATCTTTTCACGGCCCCCTTAACCCAACATTCAGTAGAGAGGTCCAGTTATGTGGAGATAGCCCCACTCTCTGCCATTACAGACAACGGCCCCATAGAGTTTTTCATACCAGGCCACGGTGACAACTATCTGGACCTCAACAACACCTTGGTGCATTTGCGTCTAAAAGTGACCAAAAGAGATGGTACTGATATTGCAAACGATGCCAAAGTGAGTCTCATTAATTACCCAGTGGCCACCATCTTCTCCCAAGTGGATGTGACTTTGGGGGAATGTCTAATCAGTCAAAGCAGTGCCACATACCCATACCGGGCCATCATGGAATGCTTACTCAACTACTCTGAAGACACTCTCAAGACCTAATTCAGCGCAGGGCTGTTTAGCAAGGATACTGCAGGAGGCTCTATGGAATTGACAGACCCATCCACCGGTGCAAATAAAGGACTGGAGGCACGGGCTCGCTACTGTGCAGAATCTCGAGAGTTTCATCTGCTAGGCCCTATACACTCTGACATTTTCTTTCAAGAACGTTTACTCTTAAATGCAGTTGATTTAAGACTAAAATTAACCAGGGCCAAGGATGAGTTTTGCCTAATGTCTGCAACGGACGGGGACTTTAGCTTAAAAGTGTTGGGGGCCACGCTTTTTATTAAAAAAGTGTCTATCTCCGGCAGTTCGTCTGGGTCACTCACAGGCTTTGATGAAAGGAAATGCCCTTTACCCTCTCCAAAGAATTACCATGAAAACCTTTAGCATACCTGTGGGCAGCAGAATCTGCAGTCAAGAAAACCTATTTCTAGGCCCTTTACCGCGATACGTGGTTATAGGTTGGGTTGATCACTCCTCCAATACGGGCAGCTTAAATAAAAACCCATTTAATTTTCAACACTTCAATGCAGAGTATGTAGCTCTGTGTCAGGACGGACGTCAGGTCCCAGCTAAGGCTTTCCAACCGCAATTTAATAACAACATATCTGTGCGAGAATTTTACAATCTATTCCTGGCTACTGGGAGGCATCTAAAAGATCTCTCTTTACCTGTTGACAGAAATGATTTTGCAGAGGGTTACACAATGTATGCTTTCAATTTATCCCCTGATGATGACACCTCAGGAAATCTTTCGGTGGTGTCCCAAGGTAACCTCAGGCTGGAAATGCATTTCCGTACACCTTTAGCCTGTACCGTTAGCACGATTGTTTATGCCTGCTCTGATTCAAACTTGGAGGTTAATAGCGGAAGACAGGTTTTAGTAGATTATTATTAAGGATCGTTGAGCAAAGACATATGAATACCCAAGAGTTGGAAGGGCTCATGAGCCGACTGATTGGAAAACAATTTTGCGGAGTGTTGGCTTGTGATGAATTACCTATGGAGAAATGGATGGTGCGGCCTGCCATGTTTATTGTCAATACCCGTCCTAAACACATGCCGGGTGAACATTGGCTAGCTGTGACATTAGAAGAGGAAGGAGGAAGAAAAATCTCAACTTTTTTTGATTCCTATGGCTTTCCCCCCGGTTTTTCACATTTCCCCAAATCTATTAAAGAATTTCTTACCAAAAACTGCTCAAAGATATACTACAACATCAAACAGGTGCAAGATAACCTTTCCACTACATGCGGTCAACACTGTGTATTCTACCTATGCCAAAGAGCCCGGGAGTTTCTTTTGAAGATGTTATGTCTCTTTATAAGGATGATTTAAGAAGTAATGATAACGTTGTAGCTTGTTTTTTTAGAAAATATCAAAAGTGTTCAAATGTGTATCCTTTAAGAACGTGTAATCAAGGCGTATGCTCACTCCAAATGTTTCAAGAATGCCACAAATGTTAAATTGCTTATTTTTTCAAATAAAATTTATTGAATTTAATCATAGTCATTCAAAAGTCTAACCACCCAGAGAGATCGGGATTAGGGAAAGGTCCGGAGGCGTTCAGGGGGGTAAATGGGTTATCGTCATTCATTTCATAAGGATGCGAGGGTTTTGGGGCATCTTTAGGGGTGCTGTATCTCGTTGAAGGTTTGTGTTTTAAAGAGTGAATCTGTTGACGAATCTTATAGTTGGGTACACCCTAGAGGGGAATGTTGAGGATGGCCAGGGCCTTAAGAAACTGAAGCCACCCTGGAGGTCTTCTGTCATCAGCAACCTTGTGGGCAGATGTGGTACTTTTAAGCAAGTCAAGCATATGTGAACCCTTGACAACCGAACCCTGAAGGATAAACTCTCCTTTGTCGTTCCAAGTAGCTGCCCCATTTGAGTCTTTTATCTTGTTCATAATGTAGCTAACATTTTTCATGTTACATGGGTTAACAAGTCATGCATAACTTTATCTTCAACAGGCATTTGATCTTCAGACGGTAAGCTCGCAGGTACAGGCATTACAGGGGCGTGGCTCTCGCTAGGCTCGTCATCTTTTAAATAGTTAAATGGCCTGTCTCTCTCTCCCCTTGTTTCACCAAGGACAAATACCTTTGCAAGAGGTTTGTGTATTTTTGGACCTTATCATAGGGGTTCAATCCTTTTTGATTCAAAACATGGCCGTATCCAAATCATTTTCCGCTGTTTGTCTGATATTTTCGGGACCCTGCAGTTGTTTTTTAAGTCTATCCAACTCTTGTTGTGGCACCAGATACATTTTATTGGCCATCACCCTATGTGTTCAACCACCACGTCGGGCTGCAATAAGGCTGGTGATGAAGGGCACGGCTATACTTAGTAAAGGTAGAATAAAACCGCCAGACTGTTGTATGCTATGTCGTTTCTTTTGAAGACTGACCCTTTTATTGGCAAAGAGCTTGATCGCGGCCTTTTGTCTCTTTAATTTTTTCAATTGTGTCAGGGTGAGTGGAATGCGTCCTTTGAGAAGATTCAAAGCAATCTCACATAGGGATAATATGAGATCTGAAGAACAGCGACCCAAGATGGCCTTCCGTTCATTAGATGTAGCCCCAACTAGGCTTCTCAAGAGGGGCAAGTTTCTTTTTAAACGCAGAGACAGAGCGGTTACTTTTTAGGAATGTACGCAGCCGGCCACTCCCACGGGAACAGACCTGTTCGTAGCCTCAGGTTTTCTGGAGTATTTGCTTTTAAATCCACGATTAAATAAGAAAATGGCGCTTTGGTAGCGTCCTCGTAGCTCTCCATAAAGTAGGATTTCCTTCCCGGGTACATCTGCTGAGCTAGAGTGTTAATTTGTAGTTTGTCTCTAGGATTTTTGAACAAAACCATGTAATTGGCGTTCAAACTGATGGTGCGGCTATTTTTACCTTGGTGAAACACATTCTGCACCAAGTAAAGCACGGACAGGTTTCTATGATGAGTATATTGGGTAAACGCTCGGGCAATATGCTGCAAGAAACACATTTACATTACCGGTGGTTGAACCCACTTCTTGTTACGTCACCATTGCACCAAGGCAATGTCTTGACTCAAGAATGAAAAATGGGAAATTTCGTATTGGTCCGAAAAAACAAATTCCAAAAATTCTTCCGGGTCTTTAATAATCGACGTTGTTAGCATATTACACCTCTGCGCTAATTTGCCCCAAAGCGAATTTAAGTACAATTTCGACACATTTTGTTTGGTTTTGTTGACCTCTATTCTGTCAGGGTCAAGAAGGATGCCTTCTCTGTCGTGATAGTCTTGAATGTACCTGTCTTTGCTCTCTTGATCTGTGACCGATGCAGGATAGCCTGAAGCCATTTGCTTACATCTCAAGAAGGTCTTGATGTACTCTTTAAAAAGAGTGTCTGATTTCTTGGAAAAGTTCCATACTTCAAAGATTTTGGCCACACGATACCCCATCTCTAAAGCCTTAGAGAATTCAACTGTGACCCACACCCCGGTCAGGGCCCTTTCTTGATCGGAGTGATCACATGGGTTTTGTTGTTTGTTTTCACTGCAGGTGCGACAAAGGGGAAAGAAAAGTTTTCCTTGAGGGCCCCTGTAAGGCAACACTGGTATAAACAAACCCCTAGGAGGGTAGACTGTTGCTTTGATCAGACCAAAATAGTTTTGAGGTAAGTCAAAATCACGATGAATAATTTCCGGATGCCCTATAGGATAGCATACCGCAATGTCAAAGCATTGGTACGGCCGCCATACAAGGCCTGTCGGGGTTCCAGGGGTTCTGGGGTGTCATAACTGGAAAGGAAGGCTTGAACATGAGGATCAGACTTTTTGAGGGCGGTCCATTCGTGCTCCCACAAAACAACCACTTTTAGACTGTAAGTAGCCTGTAAAGAATCCCTTTTGTCTTGAAAATCTTGGTACATTTCCCCAAAAGTCTTTTGGGTTAGGACACACATGGTCTGGGGCACAAAGCAAGATTTGCAACCATGGAAGAAACAACCGTTGTACTCATACACGGTCTCAACCCCGTCAATCTGGGTGTAGCCATCTACATGGTAAGAGCCAAATGCCTTCTCCCCTCGATTCAAAGCATGTTGAATAAAAATGTCTTTATCCTGGGCCATATACTCTAACCATTGAATGGACCCACTAGAGTATGACTTGAAATGGCGTCGGTAGTTGTCAGGCGAGGGGATAGCTATAGAGGCTGTAGGCAGATAGTGTGTACGGTAGGTTTTCATGCATGCCGATGCAATAGTTGTACAACTCCAGGGGTCTATGCCTGCATCTTTGATTACCTCTTCTCTGAATCTGAGGCATCCTTCACGAAGTATAACCACATCATTGTCACAGTATGATTCCATCTCTTTATGGAAATCAAAGGTACCATGTCTTACTGTCTCGTACCACGTCATGAATCTCTCACGCTCTTTGGGAGACATTTGATCACACCCGTACATTTCAGGGCTGGGATATGATCCGACATAATGTAGATTCTCATCAGATGTGAAGAAGTGGGGGAACCAGCCTTTCACAGAGTTTTCAAAACCCAAGGCCTCTGGCATTTGAGCCAAGCGCATGGGTAAGAAGCTTAAACTGTCAATGTATCTCTGGTTGAAGGCTGGGTCTACAAAACACAAGATTTTACTACCTTGAGCTATGACCCTGGGTGCCACGCCTTGCTGTATCAATGGATTCAGAAGCAGGTAAGAATCGTAGGCTCTAGCATTGTGGGCTATAAACGTGAAGTTTCAGTACTGTGGCTTTCTAAAATGTTTTAGAAAGAGTAGTGCACAATTGGATCCTTCTGCAGACCACTTTTCCCCCTTGAATGTCGTGGTAGATACAAAAATAGGCAAATGAGCCCCCGATTGCTGATTTGTCTCAAAATCATAGAACACATATTTCTCTGAATGTTCATCTTCAGCCAAGGGCTGAATATAACACTCGTGTGGCACTTCTTGAACCACTTCAGCGTCTCTGCTTTTCAAAGGCCCTTTACAGATTGGACAATGTATGATTCCACACACATGCGGTTTAGGGCTATCTATTTTAAGGTTGTAATTGCAATGACATTTTGGGCATTTCTTGTTAATGGCACAAATGCTTACAGATTTACATGTTTCAATTTTGTGTTTATCGTAACAGTAGGTCGAACGACATGTGCGGTGGCAATCCACACAGGGTGTCAAGTTTAAGGGTTGCATTGGGCACTCTGCATCCTGACATACCGAACAGTTATAACGGCACGAGTGTCCCCCCTTTCGGGTGTAGCCAGTATGGCAGGATGGACACACATATGGTGCGCCTAAAAATGCCGTGATGTTGGTAACGGCGTAGTAATGTTCGTTTTGCACATAAAAGTACAGAATCTGAGGGTGCGGTTGGGGGGTGTTTTGGAACTTCAAGAGAGCTGCATTAGCTCTACTGTGGTACAAAACCACAATCTTGATAAAACCACAAAACCACAATCTTGACCTCAAAGTTTTCAAATTTGACTATGTCCGAGAAAGCCACCCCATCCTGTATACCGAGACCCACCCCCGTTTGGATCTCTCTAGCCTTTTGCAATGCCGTCAGATCAGTACATCCAGGGTTAAGTAAATGCGCTAGGCCTATTGCAAAACATAGCTTATTATCGGGATTGTGAACGTTTATGAGGTAGGCCCTTTTATTGCTTATGATTTCTGACTGCATTAGGCTATCAAGCTTCCTTCTCTGCCCACCACCACCCTGGGGTTGACGTATTATTTGCACTACAAGCTCGAGGGTCCTATCTGCTATGATGGCTAAATTTGACTGAACAAGGCGGTCTAGCAGCGCGGTAAATTGTTCAAGATCTGCTTTGCCATTGGGTAAAATAAGAGATACTGTGTTATGCAGGCTATCTCCACAAATTTCCAACTGTAAGACATCACGTGGTTCGCCATAATCTCTTGCCGTCTCTAACAGATCGTTTAAGAGTGTCCATTATCATCATGTAAAATACCTCATAGTCAAGATTCTGATTCACCCATAGGAAATTGAAAAACTGTCGAATCTCTGTATTGTTGAATTTATTCCGGTACACAACCCGGACACGTCTATCAAGACCATCTCCCGCCAGACTTATTAGACAATTTTCCAATTCCCCCAAAACATCTTGTGGCGTTTCAGACTCTACGGACCTGGGCGTTACTGGTTGGTCTATCGCTGTTGGGGTGGCAGGGGCCGAAAAATGTCTGACATTCATCCGATTAATTAAGGTTATGAGGGCTTCGGGAATCTGGGATAACATGTTTTCATCGGGCGTCCCTGACTCGTTCATGCGACTAATCATTTCTAGGAGTTCTGGCGGTATCTGTGCTAATATGCTTTCATCGGACGTCCCTGACTCGTTCATACGTTTAATAACTTCTAGGAGTTCTGGCGGTATCTGTGCTAAGAGGCTTTCAACTGTCTCCCCTTGTTGCTGTAGTTCTGCCATTTGGATAATTAAGGATGTGCGTTTTTGGGTCTTTCTGGAATGATTGGTGTTACATGTATGATTTTAGCGTCTGTATTTGCGTTTTTTAATGGGTTTGCTGTTTAACATGCGTGGAATTGTTCTATGCCAGAATAACATATCGTCTCTGTACTGTCTCTCAATTAAAACCCCCAGTCGTTTGTATAGCAAAACATTCCTCGATTTCAAAGCCCTGGAAAATAATGTGAAAAACCTTTCTTGTTCTACTGCAGGTACTGATGCCGTAGAATTGACGGGGTCGAAAAGGTTGGCCGCATCACAGAATAGCTGGTCGTCAACATCTGAAATGTCATTAAAAACAGGTCTATCGGTTGCTTCATCGGGAATGTTCGGTGCGCCGGAATCCCCCAGCTCTAGATGTATGTGTCCGTCTGTGCCGTTTTTCGCCGGGGCGGAGTCTGAATGAAAATAATACATACAAAATTACGTTATTAAATATAAAATATGTTAGATACATAAAATGTCAAATACATTTCAGGTATAATAATATATATTAACTATACATAGTTAAAATACCTCGGCTTTTTTGGCGCTGGCTGTTCTGACGAATTGCGGATACGGAGGGCTCTGGGCTTTTTTCATCTAGCATTCCCGATTCTGCAGGGCCTGTCTCCTGGCAGTCTGAAAAAACATTATTTGTCCTTGTTTTAACATATTCTATCATAAGAGGTATAACTAATAAAAAGACTTATAACTAATAACATAAACGTATAATGGTCTCATACCGTGTCCTTGGAGCGCCTGCTCGTGAAGCCGCAAGTTCCCGGCCCAGCAGTACTTTTTGGGCGGGTTGGATTCGGACCAATGTACTTGGGCCTCCGTTGTGCGTTTGTTGTTGGGGTCTGGAATATGTCGTGAGGGGGTGGAGGTTCCCGGTATTCGCGGTGAGTTTGAAAAAACGCTCGTACAGAACGGGAGAATTGCATCCAAGTCACCCGATGTGTCCGATGTCCATAACGAATCCTTTATCATTCTTGGCTGTATGTCGGCTGTAAATACATAAAATAGTTTTTAAAATAGTACACACTATTTTTTTTATATATAAATATTCTTGGGTATGTGTTTAATTATAAGGACTTACAACGAAAAAATGCTGATGGCGACTGACTGCCGGGTTTTTGAGACTGTGAACCCCCCTCATGTTGTTCCAGATCCGGTAAACCGCGTAAAAGCTGCGTAAATGTTTGGGATCCTAACCAACGTTAGACAATATTACCAGTTATACGATATATATACACTTTTTTAACGTATATTGGCCTTTGGCCTGAAATACACAAATAACTCGGGTTTAATATTACAATAATATTCAAACAAATCTTAAAATATATATAAATATATATATATTTTTCATTTACTCACCTCCAGAAATATCCATTAGGAGAGATTCACTTATTCAGAATATATTTTTTTAATCTGTCCGGGCAGCTAAATATTCTGGCCTGTGGGTTTGCGCTAAAGCGGTGCTAACAGGGTTAAAATAGATGCTCCCCGTTCTGGCCCTAACTTGTTAAAGTACGGAATGAGTTTCGGGAGATATCCTGTATGCAACCCCCCCTGTATGTTTGGTTTAGAGACCAAAAGGTTGTGAATTCAAAGAGACATTCTGTCTACAAACGGTTTGGTGGGGTCCCGGTGCATTGATTAGATATCAGTGTTTAACCCCGGGCGGTCGGCCGATATCTGGACATGCCGTATGCCTGATAGTGCAAACCTTGGTTTCAAACGATTCTCTACTGATAGAGCGCTGGGACCCCTTGTTGAACTCACACCCTTTGGTTTTCTGTAACGCACACACACACACACTCCTGCTGCTCCGTCACACGCCCACTCACGCACGCCCCCCTAATTCTCCGGGTCTTTTTTCCTTCGCGACAGAGCTGGGTGATGATGTGAAATACCTTTTCCCATAGTTAATGGTGAGATACAGTTTTTTAAATTCCTTTTATTGAATTCCAAAATATTTCGTACAACCTTTAAGACATGTTTGAATTAAGTAACAAATTTGAATAATATTTAAACATGCATCACGCGTGTTTTATGTAAAAACATTGGAGGCCTGCAGTTGTACATTATTACAAACTTTAATAACCCGTAATGTTCATAACATACCATTGTAGGAAAAGACTATAAAATAATACATGTTTTTTCAGATATTACAGTTGTCTGCGCCAGACCCTAGCGTGAGAGAAAAGACCGCTTCCCCTTTAGTTAAATGGGTGAGATACATTTTCAAAACCAATGATTTAATTCTAAATATTTAACACCTACATTTTAACACACGTTATAATTCAAAAAATTTTACTATTTCTTACAGATATAGGGTCCTGTTAGCCCTGACCATTATCCGTTTCCAATTCCCCATCGCAAAGTCTTTTGCCCGCTCCATTGAAGCTCTGGCCGTTTTCACTCCATGGAAAGATCCGCCTTCGGCCTTGGGGGTCCTGGGTCTGTCTCAACGATAACCTCGGCCGTCGCCGTAATTGTTCACGATTTTCGAAAAGACTGTCTAGCTTATTCATCAGTGTTCGGAAAATATGGTAATCGCGCCATTTAAAACTGAACATTATTTCAAAAAAATGTACATCCTTGCATGCTTTGGAAGATACATATGAACTGACCGTTTTCGAAGCATTTGCACTATCAAATTGTTCACATGCTAAAATTGTCACTCGGGAGTCTGGGGTATACGCCATTGAAGCGACTCTTAGGGCCATTAGATCATTTCGTCCACAGACCTGTTCTTCCAACGCATATCCGGGCAGCCTTGAAGCACTCAGGGCGTGTTCCATTTGACACAGCGCGAGTCTTATTTTAAGCCATTCTCTCATCCTTAGCGGCGGAGAAAAACTCTCGGGTTCTGCCCGATAAAAGGGTTGGGACACGCTGTCTGTGAATATCTTAACTGTAGATTCCTCAGGGTGGAATATGTAAGACATATGTCCCTCACTTGTATACAAAAATCCTTTAAAACATTCTGGAGCCTCACGCAAAACATCCTCCAGGCTTTTGTCATTGGATTCATGACATGAGCTGCAAAGCACCCCTAGAATTGGCCTTGGAGACATATTTTAGATGTTTAATATTCAGGTCTTTATTTTAAAAATCACTTGTTCTTGACATTTATAATGCATATGCCACAGCCCAATACCCCAGGACATTCCTGCTTCATCAGATAACAAACATAAGGGCGATAAAACTGGGGGTGGGGGACATACACGTTCCAAAAGTTCAAACACTCAACCCCCCCAGTTCAACCAGGCCCCTAGACATTAATCACCATGACTACTTCAAAGGATGCCATATAGAAATAAAATAACACACACCCTCTAACACGTGACCACAGACATGCACACGTCATCATGACGCAAGGAAATCAATCAATCACTTTGACGCGTGCCGTCTACTTTAATCTCTGTCCGGATATCCCCCAAAAATAATAATAAATTATTAAATTATTTAAATTGCCCTTCCATAGACTGTATGTAATTTAGTTAAGTGCATTTAAATACATATCACGATTCACAAGCATTTGCAATCTATTCAGTTTTGGAAGAAGAAGTATCATGATTGACACATGATTTTAAAGAGAAAGAAAATGAAAATGAAGTATTAGAGTTATTTTCTCAGCTGCTATGTGTCGGAGGTGGTGGCTTTTAGCTTAGGGGTCAATAATAAAAAATAACACCACTTAGTTACTTAGCTATTTACACTTTGTCCCCCCTTCTCTGTTTGTTCAGGGTGACGGGAGGAGGACTCTGATAATAACAGGCCCTAACATGGGGGGTAAGAGCTCCTACATCCGCCAGGTGGCGCTAGTCAGCATCATGGCCCAGGTGGGATCATATGTACCAGCTACAGAGGCAAGACTGGGCATCCTGGATGGCATATACACCAGGTACACACACACACACACACACACACACACATACATACATACATACATACATATATATATATATATTATATCAGTAAATGTGATTACTGATTGACACATTGTCAGCCCCTTGTTGCCCATTATCAACACATTAGCAACTTAGTTCTGCAATCAACTGTGAGTGGTTCTGGTGGCATTTTTAGCTCCTCAATGGTTGCCAGGTAATATGAGAGAGAACAGAGACTATTCTCCCTCTCACACACGCGCGCGTGCACACATACACGAGCGTGTACTCTTCCGGCGCCGACAGAGATGGCCGCCTCGCTTCGCGTTCCTAGGAAACTATGCAGTTTTTTGTTTTTTTACGTGTTATTTCTTACACTAGTACCCCAGGTCATCTTAGGTTTCTTTACATACAGCCGACAAGAACTACTGAATATAAGATCAGCGTCAACTCACCATCAGTACGACCAAGAATATGTTTTTCGCGACGCGGATCCTGTGTTCTGCCTTACAACCAGTGTAACCGAGTGGATCACATGCAGCGACCAAAAAAAAAAAAAAAAAACGACTCAGAAAAAGAGGGAAACGAAGCGGTCTTCTGGTCAGACTCCGGAGACGGGCACATCGTGCACCACTCCCTAGCATTCTTCTTGCCAATGTCCAGTCTCTTGACAACAAGGTTGATGAAATCCGAGCAAGGGTAGCATTCCAGAGGGACATCAGAGACTGTAACGTTCTCTGCTTCACGGAAACATGGCTAACTGGAGAGACGCAATCCGAAGCGGTGCAGCCAGCGGGTTTCTCCACGCATCGCGCCGACAGAAACAAACATCTTTCTGGTAAGAAGAGGGGCGGGGCGTATGTCTTATGGCCAACGTGACATGGTGTGATGAAAGAAACATACAGGAACTCAAATCCTTCTGTTCACCTGATTTAGAATTCCTCACAATCAAATGTAGACCGCATTATCTACCAAGAGAATTCTCTTCGATTATAATCACAGCTGTATATATCCCCCAAGCAGACACATCGATGGCTCTGAACGAACTTTATTTAACTCTCTGCAAACTGGAAACGATTTATCCGGAGGCTGCATTCATTGTAGCTGGGGATTTTAACAAGGCTAATCTGAAAACAAGACTCCCTAAATTTTATCAGCATATCGATTGCGCAACCAGGGGTGGAAAGACCCTGGATCATTGTTACTCTAACTTCCGCGACGCATATAAGGCCCTGCCCCGCCCCCTTTCGGAAAAGCTGACCACGACTCCATTTTGTTGATCCCTGCCTACAGACAGAAACTAAAACAAGAAGCTCCCACGCTGAGGTCTGTCCAACGCTGGTCCGACCAAGCTGACTCCACACTCCAAGACTGCTTCCATCACGTGGACTGGGAGATGTTTCAATTGCGTCAGACAACAACATTGACAAATACGCTGATACGGTGTGCGAGTTCATTAGAACGTGCGTTGAAGATGTCGTTCCCATAGCAACGATTAAAACATTCCCTAACCAGAAACCGTGGATTGATGGCAGCATTCGTGTGAAACTGAAGGCACGAACCACTGCTTTTAATCAGGGCAAGGTGTCTGGTAACATGGCTGAATACAAACAGTGCAGCTATTCCCTCCGCAAGGCTATCAAACAAGCTAAGCGCCAGTACAGAGACAAAGTAGAATCTCAATTCAACGGCTCAGACACAAGAGGTATGTGGCAGGGTCTACAGTCAATCACGGACTACAGGAATAAACCCAGGCCAGTCACGGACCAGGATGTCTTGCTCCCAGGCAGACTAAATAACTTTTTTGCCCGCTTTGAGGACAATAAAGTGCCACTGACACGGCCTGCAACGGAAACATGCGGTCTCTCCTTCACTGCAGCCGAAGTGAGTAAGACATTTAAACGTGTTAACCCTCGCAAGGCTGCAGGCCCAGACGGCATCCCCAGCCGCGCCCTCAGAGCATGCGCAGACCAGCTGGCCGGTGTGTTTACGGACATATTCAATCAATCCCTATACCAGTCTGCTGTTCCCACATGCTTCAAGAGGGCCACCATTGTTCCTGTTCCCAAGAAAGCTAAGGTAACTGAGCTAAACGACTACCGCCCCGTAGCACTCACATCCGTCATCATGAAGTGCTTTGAGAGACTAGTCAAGGACCATATCACCTCCACCCTACCTGACACCCTTGACCCACTCCAATTTGCTTACCGCCCAAACAGGTCCACAGACGATGCAATCTCAACCACACTGCACACTGCCCTAACCCATCTGGACAAGAGGAATACCTATGTGAGAATGCTGTTCATCGACTACAGCTCGGCATTCAACACCATAGTACCCTCCAAGCTCGTCATCAAGCTCGAGACCCTGGGTCTCGACCCCGCCCTGTGCAACTGGGTACTGGACTTCCTGACGGGCCGCCCCCAGGTGGTGAGGGTAGGCAACAACATCTCCTCCCCGCTGATCCTCAACACTGGGGCCCCACAAGGGTGCGTTCTGAGCCCTCTCCTGTACTCCCTGTTCACCCACGACTGCGTGGCCACGCACGCCTCAACTCAATCATCAAGTTTGCGGACGACACAACAGTGGTAGGCTTGATTACCAACAACGACGAGGCGGCCTACAGGGAGGAGGTGAGGGCCCTCGGAGTGTGGTGTCAGGAAAATAACCTCACACTCAACGTCAACAAAACTAAGGAGATGATTGTGGACTTCAGGAAACAGCAGAGGGAACACCCCCATCCACATCGATGGAACAGTAGTGGAGAGGGTAGCAAGTTTTAAGTTCCTCGGCATACACATCACAGACAAACTGAATTGGTCCACTCACACAGACAGCATTGTGAGGAAGGCGCAGCAGCGCCTCTTCAACCTCAGGAGGCTGAAGAAATTCGGCTTGTCACCAAAAGCACTCACAAACTTCTACAGATGCACAATCGAGAGCATCCTGGCGGGCTGTATCACCGCCTGGTATGGCAACTGCACCGCCCTCAACCGTAAGGCTCTCCAGAGGGTAGTGAGGTCTGCACAACGCATCACCGGGGGCAAACTACCTGCCCTCCAGGACACCTACACCACCCGATGCTACAGGAAGGCCATAAAGATCATCAAGGACATCAACCACCCGAGCCACTGCCTGTTCACCCCGCTGCCATCCAGAAGGCGAGGTCAGTACAGGTGCATCAAAGCTGGGACCGAGAGACTGAAAAACAGCTTCTATCTCAAGGCCATCAGACTGTTAAACAGCCACCACTAACATTGAGTGGCTACTGCCAACACACTGTCAATGACACTGACTCTACTCCAGCCACTTTAATCATGGGAATCGATGGGAAATTATGTAAATATATCACTAGCCACTTTAAACAATGCTACCTTATATAATGTTACTTACCCTACATTGTTCATCTCATATGCATACGTTGATACTGTACTCTATATCATCGACTGCATCCTTATGTAATACATGTATCACTAGCCACTTTAACTATGCCACTTGGTTTACATACTTATCTCATATGTATATACTGTACTCGATATCATCTACTGTATCTTGCCTATGCTGCTCTGTACCATCACTCATTCATATATCCTTATGTACATATTCTTTATCCCCTTACACTGTGTATGACAGTAGTTTTTTTTGGAATTGTTAGTTAGATTACTTGCTCGTTATTACTGCATTGTCGGAACTAGAAGCACAAGCATTTCGCTACACTCGCATTAACATCTGCTAACCATGTGTATGTGACAAATAAAATTTGATTTGATTTGATTTGAGCTCGTTTCTGCTACCATGTGAGCAGAGAGAGACTAAAGGAGGACTCTCTCTCCTTTTGTCTCTGCTGTTTTGCAAAAGCAGAAAGAATAGTGGCCATGACAACATTAGAGGCACAGCGTTGGGATCCATAATAAATGCAGCAGACTTTATTTTTCTCCATCGCTTTGTTTTTCTTTGCTTTTTCTTTGTCTTTCTGTCCCTTTCTCTAGTGAAATTAGACTTACGACAATATTGAGTACTGCATGGCCAACATTGCCCCTATCGGAAAGGTACATTAAAATCGTGTTGGATATATATATATACACATTGCACAATAACACACCTCTACGGATAGTATTGTCCACATAAATTATTACTTTTGTTTTGGTATTGTTAACTTGAGTGCGTGGCAGCCAAACAAACACACATCAGCGTTAGAAGAAGACTTTCACTAATTCGTACCGTACTAATGAAGAATCAATGCAAAATGACAATCTTGCGTACTTGCATCAAGTTATAAATTGCGGGGTGCACACATCTACATATTTTTGTTATGCGTAGAGTATAAATTAGGCTTTATGCGGTGTCTCTGTTTGCATGTAATTTGAGTGCACAACATTGTCATTTTTAGCCGTGTATATAGATAGCCCTGATGACTGCCCACTGTTTTTTGTGTGTTTGTGCATGGCGTACAGGCGCGTGTGTGTGGTCGTAAAGATGTGATGTTGTTTTTATTGTGACAGCCACAATCTTCTGTAATCCTTTTGTGTTCCTCTGCAAGCCGAGTGTGTGTTGGTGTCTACCACAGGTAATGTGTGTGTGTTTCCCGATTTGAACAGTGTGAACGCTATGGTATAGGGAAATACCCCTAATCACCTGCAGATGTTTGTGTGTTTTGCATGTTTAAGCATGTTTCTGTGTGTTAACACACAGAGGGGACAATGACCGTCAGCATACCACGGTAAACGACAGGGTGTGTGTGTGTGTGTGTGTGTGTGTGTGTGTGTGTGTGTGTGTGTGTGTTTGTGGGTGTGTGTGTTTGTTGGTTTGGGCATGTGTGTTTGTAGGTGTGCCTGGGCGTGTGTCGATTCCTACGTGTGTGTATGTCTGAGAGATGAGAGCTGAAGGTTGATTCCTGAGGTTGATTCCTATATCCACCTCTGCCAGTCTCATACCTCTCTTTATCTCACACTTTATCTATCAGTTCCTCCATTCGCAAAGACAGTGATATTTGTATTTATCTATAACACAAAATCCATGTTAAAAAATCCATGTTATTGTTTCTTTGTATTTGTGTCTATGTTTGTGTTGCTTCACAGTCCCTGCTGTTCCATAAGGTGTATTTTTATCTGTTTTTTTATATCAATTTCTACTGCTGGCATGAGTTACTTGACGTGGAATAGAGTTCCATGTAGTCATGGTTCTATGTAGTACTGTGCGCCTCCCATAGTCTGTTCTGGACTTGGGTACTGTGAAGAGACCTCTGGTGGCATGTCTTGTGGGGTATGGATGGGTGTCCGAGTTGTGTGACAGACAGCTCGATGGATTCAACATGTCAATACCTCTCATAAATACAAGTAGTGATGAAGTCGATCTCTCCTCCACTTTGAGCCAGGGGAGATTGACATGCTTATTATTAATATTAGCTCTCTGTGTACGTTCCAGGGCCAGCCGTGCTGCCCTGATCTGAGTCAATTGCAATTTTCAGGTGCGATAAAACTAGGGCCTGTAGGACCTGCCCTGTTAATAGTGCCGTTAAGAAGGCTGAGCAGCGCTTTATTATAGACAAACTTCTCCCCATCCTAGCTACTATTGTATCAATATGTTTTGACCATGACAGTTTAGTCTCCTCAATTTCCACATTATTCATTACAAGATTTAGTTGAGGTTTAGGGTTTAGTGAATGATTTGTCCCAAATGCAATGCTTTTAGTTTGTGAAATATTTAGGACTGACGTATACCTTGCCATCCATTCTTAAACTAACTGCAGCTCTTTGTTAAGTGTTGCTGTCATTTCAATCGCTGTGATAGCTGATGTGTATAGTGTTCAGTCATCCGCATACATGGACACACTGGCTTTCTATGATCGATAATGTCAAAAGCTGCACTGAAGTCTAACAAAACTATCATGTTTTAAGGTATGACCCAGGTGCAAACAGTGTTGAAGAAACTGAAGGTTATTCATTAAACAGGGGCAGGCAAATGACAGGTCAAGGCAGGCAGGAGTCAATAATCCAGAGAAGGTGTAGGCACTGGAACAGCAGGCGGGCTCAGGGTCAGATCAGGCAGATGTTGGTAATCCAGAATAGTGGGGCAAAGGTACAGGATGGCAGGCAGGCTCAGGGCAGGAAGAAAGTAAGGGGGAAAACGCTGATAGGTATGTAAACTGTAAACAGGAGACAAAGGGCTGTGAGACATGGTTTTAATTCTAGACACAGGAAAGGTAGGAAGTATACAGAGGGTACGGGGCAACAGAGGACGAACAGCAGAGGGGTTTATGATCTTGGAGCGGGGGGAAAGGAAAGAGAATACAGACAACTCTGGGTGTTAAGTCTGTGTACACGTTCGGCTGGAGACAGCCTAGCCCTGGCAAGCTGCATCGGCTCGGGAAGAGGTAAATCGGCAGTCTTCGGTGGCTCTTGGAGGAATTCGGGTAAGCCCGGATCCTCTCAGGGATGTAAACGCCGGGGACATCCGGAGCTTATCAGATGCAAGGTCGGATCCTTGAGTGAGCGATTGGGACCACAAGCAGACCTCTTCTCCCTCCTACGTCCCTGTAGCCGACCATCGATCTGAATGGTTAAAGCGATGAGTGAGTCGAGATCCGTCGGTAGTTTCTGGGCTGCAAGCTCGGCCTTTACTTCCTCCGATAATCCGTGCAGGAATGTATTGACCAGCGCTTCCGGGTTCCAGGCATGCCCCGCTGCTAGTGTGCGGAAATCCTGCCGAGGTTGGTGTAGCTTCCGGGCAGCCTCTCTCCCGGACACCCAAGCCTCAAACTTTTTTCACCTCCGCCACAAATCCCTCCAGACTGAGGCATACGGCTGACTGTTGTTCCCAAACGGCCTTAGCCCAGGCGAGGGCCCTCCCGGACATCAGCGTGGTGAGGTACGCTATCATAGAGTGGTCCAAGGGGAAGGAGGAAGGCTGCAGCTCCATGACGAGGGAACACTGAGCGAGAAACGCCTGACAGGTGCCCGACTCTCCATTGAAGCGCTCTGGGGGAGGTAAGCAGGGTTCCCGGGAAACCGGGGTGACGGCGCTGCTACCAGCCGGGTTACTGAGGGGCTTGGAGGTTATCGTCGTGATATGGCTGCCTAGTAGACAACCCACGGAATTGCTCCCACAATGTGTCCAATGCTAGGTCGTGACGTTCAGCCACGGCCTGGAACCCTTCCATCAGACCGCAAAGCAACTCCTCGTGCCTACCAATGGTGGCTCCTTGGGAGGAGATGGCGTTGCGGAGATGGTCCAAGTCTGCTGGGTCAGTCATTGCCAGTTCGTAAGTTCAAGTTTTAAGGTATGACCCAGGTGCAGTGTTGAATAAACAAAAGTTTATTCTTTAAACAGGGGCAGGCAAATGACAGGTCAAGGCAGGCAGGGGTCAACAATCCAGATTAGGTGTAATTCACCGGAATAGCAGGCGCGCTCAGGGTCAAGTCAGGCAGAGGTTGGTAATCCAGAGTAGTGGGGCAAAGGTACAGGACGGCAGGCAGGGTCAGGGCAGTCAGAAAGGTCAACACTGGGAAAACTAAAAACAGGAACTATAGACAAGACAGGAGCAAAGAGAAAAACGCTGGTAGGTATGAAGAACAAAACAAACTGGCAACAGACAAACAGAGAACACAAGTATAAATACACAGGGGATAATGGGGAAGTTGGGTGACACCTGGAGGGGGGTGGAGACAATCGCAAAGACAGGTGAAACGGATCAGGGCATGACAATACATGTTGCTTCCCTCCAGGCCTGAGGGCACACGCTTTCTAGTGAGCTTAAATTGAAGATATGGCAAATAGGAGTGGAAATATCATCCACTATTATCCTCAGAAATTTTCCATCCAAGTTGTCAGACCCCGGTGGCTTGTCATTGCTGATAGACAATAATATTTTTTCACCTTTTACTTTACATAATTCAAAATTACAATCCTTGTCTTTTATAATTTGATCAGATATACTTGTAATAATCTAGTAACAGATGACATTCATATTCTGACAATCTCTGAAACTCACTTAGATAATACCTTTGATGATACATAGGTATACATGGTTATAACAACTTCTGAAAAGACAGAAATGCCAATGGTGTTGTGGTCTATTCAGAACCACATTCCTTTAACCTGTTGCGACGAGAAATCCCGTATCCGGGATCGTAATTATAGCCTCAAGCTCATTACCATAACGCAACGTTAACTATTCATGAAAATCGCAAGTGAAATGAAATAAATATATTGGCTCTCAAGCATAGCCTTTTATTAACAACACTGTCATCTCAGATTTTCAAAATATGCTTTCCAACCATAGCAAAACAAGCATTTGTGTAAGAGTATTGATAGCTAGCATAGCATTAAGCCTAGCATTCAGCAGGCAACATTTTCACAAAAACAAGAAAAGCATTCAAATAAAATCATTTACCTTTGAAGAACTTCGGATGTTTTCAATGAGGAGACTCTCAGTTAGATAGCAAATTATTCAGTCAATCTACCAGGGTAGTTACAAACAGCACAGGAAATAAATCCTCAACATGCATTGATCACATCTTTACTAACGCTGCAGATATTTGCTTTAAAGCAGTATCCAAATCCATAGGATATAGTGAACACAATATAATAGCATATAAATTAAAACCAAAGTTCCAAAGGCTGGGCCTAATATAGTGTACAATAAGTTTAGTTGTGATTCATATATTGGTGATATAAATACTATTTTGTGGTCTGTGGTGTGTAATGAGGAGCAACCAGACACTGCACTCGATGCATTTATGAAACTACTTATTCCAGTTACTAATAAGCATGCACCCATTAAGAAAATTACTGTAAAAACTGTTATATCCCCTTGGATTGATGAGACATTGAAAAATTGTATGGTTGAGAGGGATGAGGCAAAATGTATGGCAACTAAGTCTGGCAGCCCAACTAATTGGCAAACGTACTGCAAATTAAGAAATCATGTGACTAAAACTAAATAAAAAATAAACCACACTATGAAGCAAAAATAAATTCTATAAAGAATGATAATAAAAAGCTTTGGGGCACCTTAAATGACATTTTTTGGGGAAAAGCCAACTCGGCTCCTTTATTTATTGAATCAGATGGCTCATTCATCACAATGCCCACTGATATTGCAAACTCCTTTAATTACTTTTTCATTGCACAATTAAGCAAATTTAGGGATGACATGCCAGCACCAAACGCTGGCACAACACATCCAAGTATATCGGACCAAATTATGAAAGACAGGAATTGTACTTTTGAATTCCGTAAAGTCAGTATGGAAGAGGTGAAAAAATTATTATTGCCTATCAACAATGACAAGCCACCGGGGTCTGATAATCTAGATGGAAAATGACTGAGGATAATAGCAGACAATATCGCCACTCCTATTTGCCACATCTTCAATTTAAGCCTACTAGAGAGCGTGTGTCCTCAGGCCTGGAGGGAAGCTAAGGAATAATAAAGCCCCCTTTACTGACTCAAATAGCAGATACATGCTGTTTCACAGTAAACAAATCGACAGAACAGAATTTCAGCATGCTTATAGTGAAGGACACTCAACAAGCACAGCACTTACACAAATGACTGATGATTGACTAAGAGAAATTGATGATAAAATGATTGTGGGGGCTGTCTCGTTAGACTTCATTGCAGCTTTTGACATTATCGATCATAGTCTGCTGCTGGAAAAAGTATGTGTTATGGCTTTACACCCCCTGCTATAATGTAGATAAAGAGTTACTTGTCTAACAGAACACAGAGGGTGTTATTTGATGGAAGCCTCTCAAATATAATCCAGTTAGTATCAGGAATTCCCCAGGGTAGCTGTTTTAAGCCCCTTGCTTTTTAAAATGTTTATTAACAACATGCCATTGAGTAAAGCCAGAATGTCTATGTATTTGGATGACTCAACACTATACACGTCAGCTTCTACAGCGACTGGAATGACTGCAACTCTCAACAAAGAGCTGCAGTTAGTTTCAGCGTGGGTGGCAAGGAACAAATTATCCCTAAATATTTCTAAAACTTAAAGCATTGTATTTGGAACTTAAAGCATTGTATTTGGAACAGAACACTCACTAAACTCTAAACTTAAACTAAATCTTGTAATAAATAATGTGGAAATTGAGCAAGTTGAGATGACTAAACTGCTTGGAGTAACCCTAGATTGTGAACTGTCATGGTCAAAACATATTGATGCATTAGTAGCTAAGATGGGGAGAAGTCTTGTCTATAATATAGCAATGCTCTGCCTTCTTGACAACACTATCAACAAGGCAGGTCCTACAGGCCCTAGTTTTGTCGCACCTGGACTACTGTTCAGTCATGTGGTCAGGTGCCACAAAAGGGAAAATTGCAATTGGCTCAGAACAGGGCTGCACGGCTGGCCCTTGAATGTACACAGAGAGCTAATATTAATAATATGCATGTCAATCTCTCCTGGCTGAAAGTGGAGAGATTGACTTCATCACAACTTTTATTTATGAGAGGTAGAATGCACCGAGCTTTCTGTCTAAACTACTGGCACAAAGCTAAACTACTGGCACACGGACACGCATGCATACCCCACAAGACATGCCACAAGAGGTCTCTTCACAGTACCCAAGTCCAGAACAGACTATGGGAGGCACACAGTACTACATAGAGCCATGACTACATGGAACTCTATTCCACATCAAGTAACTGACGCAAGCAGTAAAATCTGATTTTAAAAAACAGATTAAAAAAACAAAGGATAAGGATAAGCTTACTCCAGGGACTGTGAAGCAACACAAACATTGGCACAGACGCATGCATACACACACACACACACACACACACCATAACATACGCACTATTACATACACATTTAGTACTGTAGATATGTGGTAGTGGTGGAGTAGGGGCCTGAGGGCACACAGTGTGTTGTGAAATCTGTGAATGTATTGTAATGTTTTTAAAATTGTATAAACTACCTTAATTTTGCTGGACCCCAGGAATAGTAGCTGCTGCTTTGGCATGTGGAACGCTCCTCTGAGCGCCAACTTTGGCTAATTTACAGGCTGTGTGTGTGTGTGTGTGTGTGTGTGTGTGTGTGTGTGTGTGTGTGTGTGTGTGTGTGTGTGTGTGTGTGTGTGTGTGTGAGAAACCTCTGTCCCTCTCTCTCTCTTCGATCTCTGTCAAACCAGGTCAGCAAACTTCAGTTGTTGTGGGTGTAAAGAACAATACATTTTTCGTAGGGTATAAAAGGCTATCTAAGTACTACAGCTGTAGATCAGAGCTCTGACAGTCTTTTAAGCACAGCAATGCTTGAAGTATGAGGGTCTCTCTGATGCTTTTTCTCTTCACGCTCTTTTTCTCCCCATTTCTCTCCCCCTCTGTTCGAAAGTACTGCCCTGTAGAAGTAGCTGATGTTCCCTCTAGTACCAACACTCACATGTTTCCACTTTTCTTCTTCTTGTTCTCTCTCCTACACCCCTTTCTCATTCTCTCTTCTCTCTCCTAGACTATAAATTAGAGGCCGACCGATTAATCGGAATGGCCGATTAATTAGGGCCGATTTCAGGTTTTCATAACAATCGGAATTTTTGGACACCGATTTGGCCGTTTTTTTTTTATTTATTTTTTACAACTTTATTTAATCTTTATTTAACTAGGCAAGTCAGTTAAGAACGCATTCTTATTTTCAATGACGGCCTAGGAAGGTTAACTGCCTCGTTCAGGGGCAGAACAACAGATTTTCACCTTGTCAGCTCGGGATCCAATCTTGCAACATTACAGTTAACTAGTCCAACGCTCTAACCACCTGCCTCTCGTTGCACTCCACAAGGGGACTGCCTGTTACGCGAATGCAGTAAGCCAAGGTAAGTTGCTAGCTAGCATTAAACTTATAAAAAACAATCAACCAATCAATCAATCAATCATAATCACTAGTTATAACTACACATGGTTGATGATATTACTAGTTTATCTAGCGTGTCCTGCGTTGCATATAATCTGACTGAGCATACAAGTATCTGACTGAGCGGTGGTAGGCAGCAGCAGGCTCGTAAGCATTCATTCAAACAGCACTTTCGTGCGTTTTGCCAGCAGCTCTTCGACTTCAAGCCTATCAACTCCCGAGATTAGGCTAGTGTAACCGATGTGAAATGGCTAGCTAGTTAGCGGGGTGCGCGCTAATAGCATTTCAAACGTCACTCACTCTGAGACTTGGAGTAGTTGTTCCCCTTGCTCTGCATGGGTAACGCTGCTTCGAGGCTGGCTGTTGTCGTTGTGTTCCTGGTTCGAGCCCAGGGAGGAGTGAGGAGAGGGACGGAAGCTATACTGTTACACTGGCAATACTAAAGTGCCTATAAGAACATCCAATAGTCAAAGGTTAATGAAATACAAATGGTATAGAGGGAAATAGTCCTATAATTCCTATAATAACTGTAACCTAAAACTTCCTACCTGGGAATATTGAAGACTCATGTTAAAAGGAACCACCAGCTTTCATATGTTCTCATGTTCTGAGCAAGGAATTTAAACGTTAGCTTTCTTACATTGCACATATTGCACTTTTACTTTCTTCTCCAACACTTTGTTTTTGCATTATTTAAACCAAATTGAACATGTTTCATTATTTATTTGAGGCTAAATTGATTTTATTGATGTATTATATTATGTTAAAATAAGTGTTAATTCAGTATTGTTGTAATTGTCATTTTTACAAATAAATTTAAAAACTCGGCCGATTATTCGGTATCTACTTTTTTGGTCCTCCAATAATCGGTATCGGCGTTGAAAAATCATAATCGGTCGACCTCTACTATAAATAAGATATGCTGTATGGCCATTTATAATGAAGTGTTTTGGAGAAAGGGAGAAAGATTATGCTTTATCGGGATAATAAACTCATTATGAATATACACTCCTCTGAGATGACAAAGAGAGAAGGTAGATTCCTCCATCCTCCTCTGCCAGTCTCATCCCTCTCTTTATCGCACACTTTGTGTGTGTTATAAAGGACAGAGAGAATGCTATTTTAGTTCGGGAGATGAGATGACATAATCTGTTTCCTCCTCAACAGAGTTCACCAGAGTGTTCCCTTGGTTGGAAAGTGTGTATGTGTCTCGTTTGTGCGTTCATGGCTGATGGTATTTGAGTGCTGATGGACGAGTGCATGTGTGTTGTCTGTGTGTTTCTGATGGTATTTTACCTCTGATGGCCATATTGAATCTGAAGGTTATGGAGCACATTTTCTCTTTTCCTCACTGTTGTTATGGAAACCGCAGAGGAAATGAAATGTAGAAAGCTGTTTGAAAAGGACCTTACATCGACCGTACATTCAAACCAGCCATTACTCTTTGTTCTCTGATGTCTCCTCTCCTCTCCTCTTCTCTGTTTTTATGTCAAATATTATGTCAAAATGGTTTTCATGTCTTGATTCTGCAGTCAGTATTGTAGCATCTCTCTGACGCAGTGCTTTAGATGCAGCCTGCATGGACTTTGCGCTTCAGAAGATCCACACGTAGTCAATCCCTTAGCAGCAGAAACACGATAGGCGAGTCTATCCAGGATTTTGTGATCAATTAAATAAATCAACAATTTCCCGCATTTTATGCAGATTTGAAAGTGATTTGAAAGTGTTTTTTAGTCCACAAGTAGGCTCATCATGGTCCATTCACCCAGACCCATCCCTGAATGTTTCATAGCTGGATTGAAGGGCATGGTTGTTGTGTAAAGGGCCAGTCTTCCAATGTTCCACTGGCATCTGTTCTGTTGGAAGTGTGGACAGAGGTGGCATGGAATGGCTTTCGGGTGGGTGGGTGGGTGGGTGGCAGAGCATGGCACGGAGGGTCCTTACAACCCATCTGGCTTCGCTTAGACTGAGTTTTCGCTGGCAAACTGCCTCTAGTCTGGAGGCCTAATGAAGAGAATAAATAATGGAGGAAGTGAAACAGAATAAATAAAGGAATGAATGCGTACAGCGAATCAGCAGAAAATCACTCCCTAAACGAGGGGAAACTCCAAGACAGCCATGATGTCCACAGATGCTTATGGTCTTGTGAAACGCAGATAACAGCTCCTTATTTTGTGAGTGAGTGCCAGTCCTTACAGCCACAGAATATTGAAGTATCCAAAATAATAGTTTTATTTAGAAATAAAAGACCACACAGTTTGCTCTGGCATGTTATCTACATGGCATCACTGAGCCAGCTGAATAGCCTCATGGTCTTATACTCGTCTATCCACTGCAAGGCTACGTTATATATTCGACTGATAAAACTTTCCTGGAGTATGACACACATGCACGCAACGTGCGCACCCTAATTGTTTGAGGAGATGCAGAGGTATGCTGGCCACACCCCTCCCCTCTCTCTGGCATGTGCCATAACCATGGTTTTAAAATTATTATTATTTTTTTTAATTTAACCTTTATTTATCTAGGCAAGTTATTTAAGAACACATTCTTATTTACAATGACGGCCTACACCGGCCCAACCCGGGCATATTGCCTGGATTCGGATTCAGTGACACCTCTAGCACTGAGATACAGTGCCTTAGACCGCTGTGCCACCTGGGAGCCCCAAGTTACATCTGTTGTTACAGACGTTAGCAGTTTATCTGATTGGTCAAATGACAATAAGCATGTTGAGAGGTGCGGAAACCATATTGATAATGAAATTAATGTTGCTTGTATTGGTAAGAGTCGAGTGTTCCTGCAATGCACTAACTGGCTGTAGTCATACTACTGCGACAATTGGGCTGTATTGTTGACTGTATATTTGGATTGTTTGATTTGTATATTGAATATTGAAATGTATATTGAAATGTTTAGAGGTGAACAATCCATTATTAGTCAATGGTTATCAGTGAGAGTCCAGAGCTGGCTAGGGAGAGACTAATCTAGTTCATGTGAGTTGTGATTTTTCTCTCTCCCTGTCTGTCTATCTGTCTGGTTTCATTCATCTCTTATTCTGTGATCTGACAGCATTCAATAGAATTCTCATCTGGATCCTAATCTTAGGCTCTGCTCACACACACGCATGGACACACAACAGGATTTCCGTTAGCCGCTAATAGCCTGCTTTTGTCTGATTTATTTTTACATTTTATTTTCTAAAAGTCAATAAATTAAATTGCCAATTTGCCGGGAGAATTAGGAAAAAAAATCCCAATATGAAATAATGCTTTTTAGCCTATTTAATGATGGAAATACCAGTCGATGGAAATATTTTTGACTGGTCATGCTTATAGGTTAATTTGCATAATTTTGGGGAATTAAATTAGTGCGTGTACAAATTAAATTGGCGCGTGTGTATAGTATTTTCATTGCCTATCTTATTACATGCGTACAGCATACAGATACAGAGCCTTTGAGTGGAACATCTGTCAGACAGGGCAAGAGATTAGTGCTTTCAAGACAACTGGAAACTCTGAAATATACGAGGTCAAATCATGACGTCAGTGATCTTCAGGTCGGAAAGTCGGAACTCTAGAAAGCGGCCCAAGTTCCCGAGTTGGAATTCCAAGTTGGATGACTGTTCAAAATGATTTTTCCCAGTCAGAGATATTTTTTCCCCCTGTTGTCTTGAACGCACTTAAGTCGGAGATTTCCGAGTTCCCAGTTGTTTTGAATGCGGCATTAAACGGCAACGGAAGGCAGGCTTCATCAGTGCGTCACACACCACTTTGCAATGAGCTGGAGGTAGTATGCATTTTCAAAACATACTTAATTGTTTGAAACCTGAATATTTTAATATACGCTGAACAAAAATATAAACGGAACATGTAAAGTGTTGGTCCCATGTTTCATGAGCTGAAATAAAAGATCCCATAAATGTACCATACACACAAAAAGCTTATTTCTCTCAAATGTTGTGCACAAATTTGTTTACATACCTGTTGGTGACCATTTCTCCTTTGCGACGATAATCCATCCATCTGGCAAGTGTGGCATATCAAGAAGCTGATTAAACAGCGTGATCATAACAGGTGCACATTGTGCTGGGGAAATTAAAAGGCAACTCTAAAATGTACAGTTTTGTTATATAACAAAAGGGCACAGGTGTCTCGAGTTTTGAAGGAGCGTGCAATTGGCATGCTGACTGCAGGAAAGTCCACCAGAACTGTTGCCAGAGAATGTCATGTTCATTTCTCTACTATAAGCCGCCTCCTGGTAAAACAACCGCAGACAGCGTGTAACTACGCCAGCCCCGGACCTCCTTCGGAATCGTCTGAGACCAGCCACCCGGACAGCAGATGAAACTGTGGGTTTGCACAACTGAAGAATTTCTGCACAAACTGTCAGAAACGTCTCAGGGACGCTCATCGCATGCTCGTTGTCCTCACCAGGGTCTTGACCTGACTGTAGTTAGGCGTCGTAACCAACTTCAGTGGGCAAATACTCGCCTTCGATGGCCACTGGCACGCTGGAGAAGTGTGCTCTTCACGGATTAATCCCGGTTTCAACTGTACCGGGGAGATGGCAGACAGCGTGTATGGCATATTGTGGAAGAGCGGTTTGCTGATGTCAACATTGTGAACAGAGTGCCCCATTGTGGGGTTATGGTATGGGCAGGCATAAGCTATGGACACAATTGCATTTAATCAATGTCAATGCACAGAGATACCATGACAAGATCCTGAGGCCCATTGTTGTGCCATTCATCCTCCGTCATCACCTCCTTTTTCAGAATGATAATGCATGGTCCCATGTCGCAAGCGTCTGTACACAATTCCTGAATGCTGAAAACGTCCCAGTTCTACCATGGCCTGCATACTCACCAGACATGTCACCCATTGAGCATGTTTGGGATGCTTTGGATCGACGTGTACTACAGCGTGTTCTAGTTCCCGCAATTTCGCACAGCCATTGAAGAGGAGTGAGACAACATTCCACAATCAACAACCTGATCAACTCTATGCGAAGGAGTGTCTCGTTCCACGAGGCAAATGGTTGTCACACCAGATACTGACTGGTTCTGATTGGTTCTGATCCACGCCCCTACCCTACCCCTTCCAATTTCTAAAGACTGTTGACATCCAGTGGAAGCGATAGGAACTGAAAGAAGGTCCCTTAGAAATCTGGATTCCCATTGAAAATACATTGAAAAGAGAGTGACCTCAAAACAAAACAAAATCTGAATGGTTTGTCCTCGGGGTTTCGCCTGCTAAATAAGTTCTGTTATACTCACAGACATGATTCAAACAGTTTTAGAAACTTCAGAGTGTTTTCTATCCAAATCCACAAATAATATGCATATCTTATCTTCTGGGGATGAGTAGCAGGCAGTTGAATTTGGGCATGCATTTCATCCGGACTTGAAAATACTGACCCCTGTCACCAAGAAGTTAATATGTATAAATGTGATTTATGTCATTCTGAGCACTGTGGATGGATGTCCTAATCAGGTTGCCCTCCTGATGCATTTGGAAATGGTGTCGGGTAAATTAAAATCTTTCCAGTCAATTGTCCAGTAAACACATGTTCCTAACAGAAACCCTGACACACACACACACACACACACACACACACACACACACACACACACACACACACACACACACACACACACAGTAATGTACACCTAACCTTGTGGGGACACAATTCAGTCCATTTCAAAATCCTATTTTCCCTAACTCCTACCTAACCTATACTCTTACCCTAACCTTAACCCAAAAACCTAACCCTAAACCAAACACTAGCTCCTAACCCTAAAATGAACCCTAGCTCCTAACCCTGACCCTAGCCCTTGACTTAATTCTATCACTAATTCTTACCTTAACCCTAAACCCCCTAGAAATAGCATTTGACCTCGTTGGGACTAACAAAATGTTCCCAGTTGGTATATTTTTTGTTTGTTTACTATTCTTGTGGGGACTGGAAGTCCCCACAAGAATAGTTAAACACGGCCAAACACACACACACACACATACACACACACACACACAGCCTCTAAAATGACTTGAAATAGTATGTGGACACTCGTTCAAATTTGTGGATTTGTTTGGAGGATGCCAAGAGAACGCTACCTGCCCCAATGCATGGTGCAAACTGTAAAGTTTGGTGCAGGAGGAACAATGGTCTGGGGCTATTTTTCATGGATCACTCTAGGCCCCTTAGTTCCAGTGAAGCAAAATCTTAACGCTACAGCATACAATGACATTTTAGACGATTCTGTGCTTCCAACTTTCTGCCAACAGTTTGGGAAAGGCCCTTTCCTGCACAAAAGCGAGGTCCATACAGAAATGGTTTATCGAGATTGGCATCGAAGAACTTGATTGGCCTGCACAGAGTACTTACCTCAACCCCATCTAACACCTTTGGGATGAATTGGAAAGCCGACTACGAACCAGGCCTAATCGCCCAACATCCGTGCCCGACCTCACTCATGCTTATTTGGCTGAATGGACAAAAGTCCCTACAGCAATGTTCCAACATCTAGTGGAATTCCTTCCCAAGAAGAGTGGGGAGCTGTTATAGCAGCAAAGGGGAGACCGACTCCATATTAATGCCCATAATTTTGGAATCAGATGTTCGACGAGCAGGTGTCCACGTACTTTTGGTCACGTAATGTACCTGTGTGTGTGTGTGTCCCTCTCAATCCCTCTCTTTTTTTGTGCTGTGAGTTGAGTTGAGTCGCAGTCTGTAGGAGGGGGTTCAAGGTTGTGCAAGGAGATTGTGTGTTGTTATTAATGGACGGTAGGCTATGGGTGTCACACAGGTCCAACACGTGTAGGTATTAGTACAAATACAAACTGTTCTGTCTTTTCACTGCTTTGTGGAACACACACACACACAAACACCCTAAAGCTGTGTTCCTCCTCTCTGCATGTAAAATGTAGAAATAAAATGAGTAGAATGAAGTAGACACATTTCATTCTAAAATTCTTCAGAAATTCTTCTGGTCTGAAAACATAATTAATGTGTGTGTGTTTTGGTAGAATGGGAGCGTCTGACAGCATCTATAAGGGCCGAAGCACATTCATGGAGGAGCTGACGGAAGCCTCGGAAATTGTCACCCGGGCAACCGAGAGGTCATTGGTCATCCTGGACGAGTTGGGGCGGGGCACCAGCACCCACGACGGGATAGCTATCGCCTATGCTACTCTGGAGTACTTCATCAGAGATGTGAGTGTGTGTGCATGCATGCATCTGTATGTCATCCTATTATCCTATCCTAGTTGTTGAACAAGCATAATTCCACAACAAGACTCCTTTTTTTGGGGGGGGGGGGTCCCTTCACTTTAGATGCAATTACGACGTAATATTGTGGCACCCTTGCACATTTTTTCTTCTTAAATAAGTAGAAATAGAGTGGGGTGAGTGGGTTAACTGCCTTGTTCAGGGGCAGAACGACAGATTTTTACCTTGTCTGCTCGGGGATTCGATCCAGCAACCTTTCGGTAACTGGCCTAACTCTCTAACCACCTCGCTACCTGTAATTGGATTTTCAACATTGCAGAACCAATTGTTTTTTTTACAGAATTTACTATTTAAATTTTTTAAGTAAAAACAAATGGCATTGGCATAATTATTGGCACCCCTGAGCTAGTACTCGGTTACATAGCCCTTGGCCAAGAACTGCCAACACATGCTTTTTGTAGCCATCAATGAGCTTGCAGCTCCTTTCTGTTGGCAATTTGGCCCGCTCTTCAACTTCAAACTGTTCCAATTCTTCAATGTTTTTGGGTTGCCTTCGACCAACTGCTGTTTTCAGATATCTCCATAGGTTTTTGATGGGATTCAGATCTGGACTCATCACTCGCCATTCCAGAACAGTCCGCCATATCTTCTTGAACCAACACTGGGTGATTTTTATTTGTCTTTGGAGTTGTTGTCCTGCTGAAAGACCCACGAAGTTCAAAGGAGACCCAGTTTTTGGACAATGGGTTGAACATTGCAATCCAAAACACCTTGATAATCTGTTGGTTTCATGTCTTGCACATGTTCAAGGCCCCCAGTACCAGAGGCAGCAAAGTAACCCCACAGCATTATCAAACCTCCCCAATGTTTGATTGTAAAGGAGGGTGTTATTTTCTTCACTATAGTTACTTCACTTGACTGTAAGTGTAAAGGCCAAAACACACCGTGCTGATGAACGGGAAGAAGCAGCGGGTGGCCATCCTATCTTCTTAGATAGAACGTCGGCGGTCATTTTCTGTTCAATCTTGACGAATCTAGATGTTATATCACCACACACATGGTGATTGTGAACACTCTGCAGCGACCCACTGCTTTTAGACTTTCGTCGGCACAGTGTGTTCTGGCCTTCCTGACATATGTCTCCCTGGCTTCACTGGTAACATAGTGCTATACACTTTTCAATACACACACACCTCCCTCCCTCTGTACCCCATAGAGCTGAGTCAACACCTCCAGTGGGGTTTGATGTCAGACGCCATCCAAATCACTAAGTTATGGCCTCCAATAAAGCTTATTGGTGATGTGTGTGGGTGTTTTGTGTGTGTGAGTGTGAGAGCGCTGTGATAGGTTGTTTTCCATACGTAGAGTAGGCCCTAGAGAGAGACTGGGAGCCGAACAGAGCTAGAAGAGGGAGTATAATTGGGGGAGGTAGAATTGATCTATAATGCTAATATAATGGAGTTGCTTGTTAGTTTTTGTGTGTGTGTGGGTGTGTGTGTGTGGGAGAGGATCTTACATCACCTCTGCTTCAGGAACTGCAATTTTTTATTTGTTTTAAAAGGAGGAGGGGAGAATTGATCCAAATAGGAGGTAGAGAGAAGAGGAAGGCAGATGCATAAAGAGCAGGAGAGGAGACATTACGAGGCAGAGATAGAGGTGTGGAGAGTAGAGAAGTTACCTGATGTCCCTCAGGACTCCTCTGGATATTGCAAATTGTTCCTGGTTTGACTCTTTAAGTGACAGAACAGTGGCTTGTTACCTGATCTGTGTGTGCGCTCGTATGTGGGTGCGTGCGACTGTATGCTACTGGTCTCGCTGCCTTTCAGGTCTCATTTAGTTCCATCTGGACTCCACCGCTCCAGGGGGGATATATATTTATCAGCGCACATTCAGGTCTTGGGGGAATGAGCTTATTGGTGCACATGGGGGATCTTGTTTAGCAGAATCTACAGTGGTGAGGAATCATCCACCATATGTTTACTAGCTGGAAAGCTGATGGAGCTGGAGAGAAATGGGCCCCTGTGTGCAGCTCCATGATAAGGCTGGCTGTAAAAACTGTGTTGTTGTCGACCTCTGCGCACTCATCCAATCAAGGTTTTACTATGTGGTTGTTGTTTCACCTTCCTCATTTGAATGTGCTTCTTGTCCCTCTGGATTGGAGCGTCTGCTAAATGTCTCAAATATAGTCATCTAAATGCAATCAAGCTTAGTTTGTCAATTAGCTTTTATGTTTATTTCATCTCATTCATATCACAGAAAACGCTGGCCTCGTTTTAGATTTGGTTAATTAATTAACACTAGCGGCCATGACTGAATTCAAACGTGGGTTAGTTTCTGTGTGTGGTTTGATGTCGGTGTCTCAGGTGTGTTTTTTGCAAGTAGGAATCAGTTAGACAAGTTATTCTGACAATTAGCTCCACTGGTGTGCGACCAAGGCAAAGTTGGTTTGACATTGGATAGCCTATCTCTGCGGGTAGTTAGGGACTGTCAATAAATTACACAATGTAATTGAGACAATATTTTTATGTTCACATAAAAGTTTATTGCTTGCGTGCACAGTTTAGCAGATGTTATACCAGGTGCAGCAAGATGCTTATGTTACTAGCTCCTAACAATGCAGCAAAATTGTCAAACAAGTACACAAAAAAATCGAAATGTAAAAGAAATCAAGAAATGTTGGAACAAATCCAATTGACAACCCAAAAAGCATTATAACAGTTAATGCAATCAATTCGTAAATACACCGGATAGATTTTCGCAAGATGTACTAAGAATGATACAGTGTGTACAGCAGTAAATATATTAGAGTGCGCTATCTACAGTGGGGCAAAAAAGTATTTAGTCAGCCACCAATTGTGCAAGTTCTCCCACTTAAAAAGATGAGAGATGTCATTTTTATCATAGGTACACTTCAACTATGACAGACAAAATGAGAAAAAAATAATCCAGAAAATCACATTGTAGGATTTTTAATGAATTTATTTGCAAATTATGGTGGAAAATAAGTATTTGGTCAATAACAAAAGTTTATCTCAATACCTTGTTATATACCCTTTGTTGGCAATGACAGAGGTCAAACATTTTCTGTAAGTCTTCACAAGGTTTTCACACACTGTTGCTGGTATTTTGGCCCATTCCTCCATGCAGATCTCCTCTAGAGCAGTGATGTTTTGGGGCTGTTGCTGGGCAACATGGACTTTCAACTCACTCCAAAGAATTTCTATGGGGTTGAGATCTGGAGACTGGCTAGCCACTCCAGGACCTTGAAATGCTTCTTACGAAGCCACTCCTTCGTTGCCCGGGTGGTGTGTTTGGGATCATTGTCATGCTGAAAGACCCAGCCACGTTTCATCTTCAATGCCCTTGCTGATGGAAGGAGGTTTTCACTCAAAATCTCACGATACTTGGCCCCATTCATTCTTTCCTTTACACGGATCAGTCGTCCTGGTCCCTTTGCAGAAAAACAGCCCCAAAGCATGATGTTTCCACCCCCATGCGTCACAGTAGGTATGGTGTTCTTTGGATGCAACTCAGCATTCTTTGTCCTCCAAACATGACAAGTTGAGTTTTTACCAAAAAGTTATATTTTGTTTTCATCTGACCGTATGACATTCTCCCAATCTTCTTCTGGATCATCCAAATGCTCTCTAGCAAACTTCAGACGGGCCTGGACATGTACTGGCTTAAGCAGGGGGACACGTCTGGCACTGCAGGATTTGAGTCCCTGGCGGCGTAGTGTGTTACTGATGGTAGGCTTTGTTACTTTGGTCCCAGCTCTCTGCAGGTCATTCACTAGGTCCCCCCGTGTGGTTCTGGGATTTTTGCTCACTGTTCTTGTGATCATTTTGACCCCACGGGGTGAGATCTTGCTTGGAACCCCAGATCGAGGGAGATTATCAGTGGTCTTGTATGTCTTCCATTTCCTAATAATTGCTCCCACAGTTGATTTCTTCAAACCAAGCTGCTTACCTATTGCAGATTCAGTCTTCCCAGCCTGGTGCAGGTCTACAATTTTGTTTCTGGTGTCCTTTGACATCTCTTTGGTCTTGGCCATAGTGGAGTTTGGAGTGTGACTGTTTGAGGTTGTGGACAGGTGTCTTTTATACTGATAACAAGTTCAAACGGGTGACATTAATACAGGCAACGAGTGGAGGACAGAGGAGCCTCTTAAAGAAGAAGTTACAGGTCTGTGAGAGCCAGAAATCTTGCTTGTTTGTAGGTGACCAAATACTTATTTTCCACCATAATTCGCAAATAAATTCATTAAAAATCCTACAATGTGATTTTCTGGATTTTTTTTCTCGTTTTGTCTGTCATAGTTGAAGTGTACCTATGATGAAAATGACAAGGCCTCTCTCATCTTTTTAAGTAGGAGAACTTGCACAATTGGTGGCTGACTAAATACTTTTTTCCCTCACTATATGTCAAGATACCAGTATATAAATAGATATGTGGTGTGTATAAACAGTGTAACTAAAATTCAATGAACAGTAGTTGAAATATTAGAATGAGCTATGTTGAGAATACATTATTTAAATATACAGTATAACACCCCATGGTACAGTATATTATAGACACAAACAATAATTTTCTTGCAGGAAAGATGGATAGAAATGTTGCATTCTTCTATAGGGACATGTCGTGTAAGTTTAAAACAGTGACACTTCAATGACAGCGAAAGATTACTTATTAGAAGTGCCTTCCGGTTGAATATCAGAGAATGAACAACAATCTTTTCTCTGCTATATTTTACAGAAAATCATGAAGGAAAGCTAATTCATTACATAGGGGTAACAGGCTAATATTTAATTTTTGTTGAAGTAGAAACAGAAAATGATGGACAGAATTAGGATTACAGATAATAAGCTGTGTTCAAATACCCATACTAACATACTGTATAATATATACTTAATGAGTATATACTACATACTATATACTATTTGTTCATTTTTAGTATACTGTCAGTGAACGGTAAACTTTCAGTTGAGAGTACTAGCGCTTCGCCTGTCTACCGGAAGTTGATGCTGTTGCTACGCAACTTCTTGCTAGCTTGTTAGCATAACAAATGACTAGCTAGACATCTTACGACTTCATTAACAATGTCTATTAAGAACGCACAACGACTATACCACGTAGCTATGCTAAGAATCACTTGAATAATGAAGTCAATAGGTTGCGTTCGTAAATTCACTCTGGCTATTCTCTCTGGTTTCAGAGTATTCCCGTCGGAGTGTGCCATACCTATGCTATGACCAATAAGCATACTACATACTCAATGTATGTCACAAATAGTGCGGTTAGTATGAGTATTCAAACACAGCTATACTATCTCATTCAAAGTGAAATATGTTGCATGTCCTCATTGGAAATCTACCTGTTATATGTACCAAGCTGTTACGCAAACCTGAAACCTAGCCACTCTCTTGTACCTTAGCAGCAGTTGCTAGATGGCTACACACATTTTTAGCTAGCTAGCTAATGTTATATCCCGACAATATTGATGCTCAATATATTTTGTTCTCAGCCATATCTAAGCCATATTTAAAATGTAATTCAGGCTAGATAGCCTACATTATTGAAAGTGTATCTATTTATTTAGTTAGTTGCTAGCTAGCCAGGCTCCCGGGACCCTCAGCATAATTATTTTGTTCAATTATCTCAGCCATATTCACAATTAAATTCAAGGCAGGCATGGACTCAGATTGGCTACAAACATTCATTTTGTCGCATTAAATCAATAAAGCAATAAACTTTATGTCCTGAATACAAAGCCTTATGTTTGTGGCAAATCCAACACAAAGCATCACTGAGTACCACTCTTCATATTTTCAAGCAGGCTGCATGTTAAGGTATGCTTGTCATCGGCAAGGACCTGGGAGTTTTGGGGGGGATGAAGAGAAATGGAATAGATCTAAGAACATGCTAAATCCTATTTAAAAAAAACCTGGGTCAGTCTGCTTACAAATCAAATAATTTGTCACATGCGCCGAATTACAACAGGTGAACTGCTTACTTTATACAAGCCTTTAACCAACAATGCAGTTCAATAAATAAATATTTACTAAATAAACTAAAGTCAAAAAATTAATATATTAATAATAATAATAAAAAATTAACAAAAGAAAATTACATAATAATAACGAGGCTATATACAGGGGGTACCAGTACCGAGTCAATGTGTGGGGATACAAGTTAAGTAATTTGTAAAACGACTATGCATAGTTAATAACAGCGAGTAGCAGCAGTGTAAAAACAAAGGGGGGGATCTCATCATTGTTGGTGATCAGGCCTACTGCTTTTGTGTTATCATCAAACGTAATGATGGTTTTGGTGTCGTCCATAGCCATGCAGTCATGGGTGAACAGGGAGTACAGGATGGGACTAAGCACGCGTTGCTGAGAATCAGCATGGAAGATGTGTTGTTGCCTACCCTTACCACCTGGGGGTGGTCGGTCAAAAACTCCAGGATCCAGTTGCAGAGGGAGGTGTTTAGTCCCAGGTCCTTAGCTTAGTGATGCTTTGTGGGCACTATGAGCTGTAGTCAATAAACAGCATTCTCACATAGGTGTTCCTTTTGTCCAGGTGGGAAAGGGTAGTGTGGAGAGCGATTGAGATTGCATCATCTGTGGATCTGTTAGGGCGGTATGCGAATTGGAGTGTGTCTAGGGTTTCAGGGATGGTGTTGTGAGCCATGACCAGCCTTTCGAAAGAACTTCATGGCTACTGACGTGAGTGTTACAGGGAGTTAATAATTTAGGCAGGTTACCTTTGCTTTCTTGGGAACAGGGACTATGGTGGTCTATTTGAAACATGTAGGTATTACAGACTCAGTCAGCGAGAGGTTGAAAATGTCAGTGAAGACACTTGCCAGTTGGTCTGCGCATGCTTTGAGTACAAGTCCTGGGTGGTAATCCATCTGGACCCGCAGCTTTGTGAATGTTGACCTGTTTAACTTCTTATGTCCCACCTGGCCAACATCCGGTGAAATTGCAGAGCGTGAAATTCAAACTACAGAATTATAAATATTGAACTTTCATAAAATTACAAGTGTAATACATCAAAATAAAGCTTAACTTCTTGTTAATCCAGCAGCTGTGTCAGATTTCAAAAAGGCTTTACGGCGAAAGCACACCATGCGATTATCTGAGGACAGCGCCCCGCATACAAAAGCATGAAAAACGGATTTCAACCAGGCAGGTGCGCCACGAAAGTCAGAAATAGCGATATTATAAATGCCTTACCTTTGATGATCTTCTTTTGTTGGCATTCCAAAAGGTCCTTTTGTTCGATAATGTTTTTCTTTTATATCCATAAAAACTCAGTTTAGCTGTCGCGCTTCAGTCAATAAATCACCCAGTTTCCCTCCATCAAAATACATACAAAATGAATCAACGTTACTGATAAACTTTTCCAAACAAGTCAAACAACGTTTATGATCAAACCTTAGTAGGTCCCCTAATACGTAAATAAACGATCAAATTTAAGCCGGAGAATCGATACTGTCTTTACCGGAGAAAAATACCAAAGAATGTGCTCTCTTTCATGTGCTTGGAAACACTACAGCCAAAATGGGAGCCACCTAGAAAAACTAGAATTTCTGGCTCATTTTTCCAAAAACCAGCATGAAACTCTTTCTAAGGACTGTTGACATCTAGTGGAAGCCCTAGGAACTGCAATCTGGGAGGATTTCGCCTTATAATAAAAGTGACAGCCATTGAAAACAGTGGTAGGCTGAATTTCTTTTGGGGGGGTTGGGTGGTTTGTCCTCTGGGTTTCGCCTGCCATATCAGTTCTATTACACTCACAGACATTATTTTGACAGTTTTAGAAACGTAGAGTGTTTTCTATCCAAATCTACCAATTATATGCATACCCTTGCTTTTGGGCCTGAGTAACAGGCAGTTTACTTTGGGCACGCTTTTCATCTGGACGTGAAAATACTGCCCCCTACCCAAGAGAGGTTAAAGGTCTTGCTCACATCGGCTACGGAGAGAGTAATCAGCTGGTGCTCTCATGCATGCTTCAGTGTTACTTGCCTTGAAGCGAGCATGAAAGGCATTAAGCTCATCTGGTTGGCTCACATCACTAGTACTTCCTGCTTAATTTTTGCTTGTAAGCAGGTATCAGGATAGAATTATGGTCAGATTTGCCAAACGACGAGGGAGAGCTTTGTATGCGTTTCTGTGTGTGGATTAAAGGTGGTCTATAGGTTTTTTCCCTTTAGTTGCAGATGTGAAATGCTGGTAGAAATGAGGTAAAACGTATTTAAATTTGCCTGCATTAAAGTCCCCGGCAACTAGGAGCGCCGCTTGTAGATGAGCATTTTCTTGTTTCTTTATGGCCTTATACAGCTCGTTGAGTGCGGACTTAGTGCCAGCATCGGTTTGTGGTGGTAAATAGACGGCTACGAATAATATAGATGAGAACTCTCTTAGTAGATAGTGTGGTCTACAGCTTATCATGAGGTATTCTACCTCGAGACATTCTGCACAAGCAATTATTGACAAATAGACCCCCCCCCCCGCGCACCTCATCTTACAAGACGTAGCTGCTCTGTTCTGCCAATGCACGGAGAAGCCAGCCAGCTCTATATTATTTGTGTCGTCATTCAGCCACGTCTCGGTGAAACATAAGATATTACCGTTTTTTAATGTGCCGTTGGTAGGAAAGTCTTAATCATAGATTGTCCTGTTTATTTTCCAATGATTGCACGTTGGCCAATAATATGGAGGGTAGTGGTGGTTTACCGACTCTTCTGTGAATTCTTACAAGGAACCCCGCCCTTCTCCCCTTTTCCTCAGTCTTTGCGTCCTTTCCTCAGTCCTTTGCGTCAGACTCATTAAAGAAAAAATCTTCGCCCAGTTCAAGGTGAGTAATCTCTGTTCTGATGTCCAGAAGCTCTTTTCGGTCATAAAGACGGTAGCAGCAACATTACGTACAAAATGAGTTACAAACAATGCAAAAAAACTAACAAAATATTAGTTGATTAGGAGCCCATTAATTATGACACTGGGAGAATTCACCTTTCACTTTGTTGAGCATGAGAAAAAACAACAGTGTTGCAGTTCTTGACATATTCAAACCGGTGTGCCTGGCACCTACTTCAAAGTCACTTCTTTTGTCTTGCCCATTCACCCTCTGAACGGCACACATACACAATCTCAATTTGCTCAAGGCTTAAAAATCCTTCTTTAACCTGTTTCCTCCACTTCATCTACACTTGATTGAATGGATTTGACAAGTGACATCAATAAGGGATCATAGCTTTCACCTGGAGTCACCTGGTCAGTCTATGTCATGGACAGCCTCCTCCCTAAGTTTGTTTTATTCACTGCTTTAGCACACTCTGCCAACCGGAAGTCCTAGCCGTGTCTGAATCCTGGCTTAGGAAGACCATCAAAAACCCTGAAATTTCCATCCCTAACTATAACATTTTCTGACAAGATAGAACTGCCAAAGGGGGCGGAGTTGCAGAAATAGCATGCAGAGTTCTGTCTTACTATCCAGATCTGTGCCCAAACAATTTGAGATTCTACTTTTAAAAATCCACCTTTCCAGAAACAAGTCTCTCACCGTTGCTGCTTGCTATAGACCACCTTCTGCCCCCAGCTGTGCCCTGGACACCATATGTGAATTGATTGCCCCTCATCTATCTTCAGAGCTCATGCTGTTAAGCTGGGCATGCTTAACTAACCTCCAGACGAGTTTCAATGCCATACAACTCTCCTTCCGTGGCCTCCAAGTAAAAATTAAATGCATGCTCTTCAACCGATCACTGCCCACACCTGCCCGCACGTCCAGCATCACTACTCTGGAAGGTTCTGACTTATGAATATGTGGACAGCTACAAATACCTAGGTGTCTGGTTAGACTGTAAACTCTCCTTCCAGACTCACATTAAGCATCTCTAATTCAATATTAAATCTAGAATTGGCTTCTTATTTCGCCACAAAGAATACTTCACTCATGCTGCCAAACATACCCTTGTAAAACTGACTATCCTACCGATCCTTGACTTCGGCGATGTCCTTTACAAAATAGCCTCCAACACTCTTGTGATGGTCCTGTCTGTAGCTGGTGTAGAGAGACAGGCGCAGGACAGCAAATATGAGTAATCAACGGACTTTACTCAAAATATCCAAAATACAAAGCAATATAGCGAGCCCACAATAACAGATCAATGTACAACGAACAATCACTCACAAACAAACATGGGGAACAGAGGGTTAAATAATAAACAAGTAATTGGGTGATTGAAACCAGGTGTGTAAGACAAAGACAAAACAAATGGAAAATGAAAAGTGGATCGGCGGTGGCTAGAAGGCCGGTGACGCCGAACGCCGCCCGAACAAGGAGAGGGACCGACTTCGGCGGAAGTCGTGACAACTCTACTCAGCAAATTGGATGCAGTCTATCACAGTGCCATCAGTTTTGTCACCAAAGCCCCATATACTACCCACCGCTGCCCCATATACTACCCACCACTGCGACCTGTATGCTCTCGTTGGCTGGCTCTCGCTTCATATTCGTCGCCAAACCCACTGGCTCCAGGTCATCTGTAAGTCTTTGCTAGGTAAAGCCCCACCTTATCACAGCTCACTGGTCACCATAGCATCACCCACCCGTAGCACGTGCTCCTGCAGGTATATCTCACTGGTCACCCCAGTATCTTTGGCACCCCTGGTCACCCCAGCTCCTTTGCACCCCAGTGTCTCTACTTGCACACTCATCTTCTGCACATCTATCACTCCCGTGTTTAATTGCTAAATTGTAATTATTTCACCACTATGGCCTATTTATTTTCTTACCTCCCTTATCCTAGCTCATTTGCACACACTGTATATAGACCTTTTCTATTGTATCATTGACTGCATGTTTGTTTATTCCATGTGTAACTCTGTGTTGTTGTTTTGTGTCGCACTGCTTTGCTTTATCTTGGCCAGTTGTAAATGAGAACTTGTTCCCAACTAGCCTACCTGGTTAAATAAAGGTTAAATAAAAAAAAATATATTTTTTTTTTTAAGTGCAAGGTTTCCTAATGTTTTGTACACTCGGTGTACATGTAGAGTGGGTATAACATCATGTAAACATTATTAAAGTCAGAGACCAGTGGGCAGCAGTCTCTAAGGTGCAGGGTAGAGTACTGGGTGGTAGCCGGCTAGTGACAGTCTCTATGGTTCAGGGCAGGGTACTGGGCTGAAGGTGGATAATGATGACTGTTTAACAGTCTGATGGCCTGGAGATAGAAGCTGTTTATCAGTCTCTCGGTCCCAGCTTTGATGCACCTATATTGTCTCAGCCTTCTAAATGCTAGAGGGGTGAACAGGCTGTGCTTGGATGGCAGAGGTCCTTGATGATCTTCTTGCCCTGCCTGTGACACCGGGTGTTATAGATGTCCTGGAGGCTGTGTGTGTCTGTGTGTGTGTGTGTGTTGCACACCTTTTAGTTTTCTCATTAAATGCTTTCAATATTCCTATATGAATTTCGACAATTTATCTGGTCTGAGGTTTTTAAGTCATTGAAAGTTATTGGAATTTTAACATATTGTCACATTTACATTGTGTAATTTACTGATGGTCCCTAATTAGCCCCAAAGGGATATCCTATGTCAAACCATATTTACCACAGGTATTACGATTGGGTCACGTGCAGCTGCACTTCGAATTGAAAATTACTTGTGTGCTGCTAGTGTGGGCATGAGGGCATAATTGAAAAGAACCCAACATTAATTTCTGTTGTTTTGGACGAGACTGACTTTATGACCAAAAGTATCCTATTTACACTTTGTAGTCAGTTTTGACAGATTAAATGTTTGATGCCACATAGGCTGTTTTCTAAATGAGAAGTTTAGGGGCATTTGCTCTTTTAAACGATCCACGTTTGTAAAACAGAAACTGTTCTCTGAGAGAGCTCTGAAGGTTTCATGTTTTACAAAATAAATAGATGAATGTTCTTGTTATGTAAATTGGGGAAATGCAAATGTTTAAGTAGAAGCTAAGCCTTTCTGGGATGTTTTTGGTGGTGGTTTGGCTAGAAAAGCACAGGCTAACGACCTGTTGTGTAATAGCATTGCTTTGTTTGAACAACTTCAAAGGAAGGAGTTTATAAAAAGACAAACATGGCACTGTTTCAGGGCTTTTACTTCTCCTTCATTTTGTAAGCAATACTAGGTAGATACAGTAAATACCCCTGATGCATTTCTGTGATTTCCAGTCCATACACACACTATCACTATCACCATCACCACCTACCCCTATTCCTTCTCCTCCTTCTTTTCCACACCATCATCATCACCCTCATCACCATCCGACATGAGTCTGCATCAGAACAGGAGTCCTGGTTGTCATAGTAACCAGCCTCGGTCTCCTATGCTCACCTGTGAGGTAGATTGTAGTTATGTATGTGTCTTGTTACCTAACACTCTGATTGGAGCATTGTGAACAGACAGCCTTGAAGTTCAACATTCTCTCTCTCTGGGGATGTGGAGAGGGAGGGAGAAGAGAGAGAGACTCTGGTTGCCATAGCAAAGCTCTCCCAGAGACTCTGAGAAAGAGAGAGCTCAGAGGAGTTCTGTTGGCAGTCACAAAACCAGCACTTGGTCTGGTGAGATACATGGTGTGCAGGCTTTAGTTCCAGCCTAGCACTAATCTCCTTTGGCAGCCTTTTAACATAATAATGTTACATATCTAGCACATTTATTTATTTATTTATTTAAACAAACCTTTATTTAACTAGGCAAGTCAGTTACGAACAAATTCTTATTTTCAATGACAGCCTAGGAACAGTCTTGTTCAGGGGCAGAATGAGAGTTTTTTACCTTGTCTGCTCTGCGATTCAATCTTGCAACCTTTCCGTTACTAGTCCAACGCTCTAACCACTAGGCTACCTGCCGCCCCAGTCGTGTATCCTAAGGTCAACAACAGATTGCCAGGACAACCCCACTTGCCCTTCTGATGACCCTCAGAGGTTAGAGGTCAGGGTGCGGCCACTCATCTAATAGAACTCATTGTAGTCTAACAGGGGTTGGTATTGTGGTGTTAATTGTAATTAACCATTTCAAGCCATTTCCAGGGCCAAATTCCAAAACCAGTTCTCACATGATGGGTGTAACAGTGCAGACTGTGAAATGTAAATGGCGTCATTGTAAATATTAATTTGTTCTTAACTTACTTGCCTAGTTAAATAAAGGCACAAAATGAATAAAAATAGGCCCGGTTTCCCGGACACAGATTGAGCCTAGTTTAGTGCTGAAAAACCTGACCAATGGAGATTCTCAGTTGAAATAGCTTTTTAGTCCAAGACTAGGCATAGCCTGTGTCTGGGTAACCAGCCCATAGTGCTATAATGGCCTTTTACCTTGAACACCAGACAGCAGGTTAACCAAGGTACACAAATTGGCACACACATACACATATTTATAGTGCTGGCTATGATACAGGTAGTAAGTTCCCCAGTACAATGCTCCTCTCATCTTCAGGTCAGGAAAAGTTGCCACCAGGTGACTACTCATCTCTATTTATCCTCCTCTTTCCTCCCTTCCTCTTGCCTCCCTGCCTCTCCTCTCTCTGTGTCTGAGACCTCTGTGTCTATGTGTCTCAGAATAGGTTTCACAATAAGTGTAAAGCAATAGCATGAAGATAAATTATTACCTGGGTTGATTGAATAGGGTCATATACACTTTTCTTTTTATTTATACAGGTGATCTCAATGAAATTGAAAATATGATTGTTCATTTACTGTTGAATGTTTGACCTCCATCTCTTGCTCTCCCTTGGTCTCTATCACCCTCTCTCCCTTTCTCTCCCCATCCTCTCTCTCCCCATCCATTTTCCTCCCCCTTACCCCTCTCAGGTGAAGTCTCTAACTCTGTTTGTGACCCACTACCCACCTCTGTGTGAGCTGGAGAAGGTGTATCCTCTGCATGTAGGCAACTTCCACATGGCCTTCCTCCTCAATGAACCAGACATCGCCACAGACGGTATGCTGGTGGTGTGTGTGTGTTTATGTGTGTACATGCTTGTGGGTCTTTCTATAAAACAAGGGCACCCGTGAGGATTTCCTACACTTGACAACTTGTTACAGCTGTTATAAGTCATCGATAATAATTTTTTTGTTTAGTCCTTTCTCATGGTTGGTGTCTTGACGGATTTGTCCAGAATCGTGTGACATAAAACATACATTGTCTGTCCTTGCATTTATGGCAAGTTGTCATTATATTGTATATTAAGCATTAATAAATTAGACATTGAACTTGAACCCTGTAAGAATCCTGGATCTAGCTGTCGGACAGTTGTTTTTGTATAAAGATCTCAGAAATGCAGTGTAACTACGTAACATTTTGTGAGAACGTGAAGACAGTTGTGCCTGGATCCACGTTGGCTCTAATATCCCTAGCGATTTGATGTTGATCATCTTGTTGTCTGCTTGATTTGGGCTCCCAGGTGGCACACTGGTCTAAGACACTGCATCTCAGTGCAAGAGGTATCACTGCAGTATCTGGTTCAAATCCAGGCTACATCACATCCGGCCTTGATTGGGAGTCCCATAGGGTGGCGCTCGATTGGCCCAGAGTCGTCTGGGTTTGCCCGGGGTAGGCCGTCATTGTAAATAAGAATTTGTTCTTAACTGACTTGCCTAGTTAAATAAAATAAAAATGGCTCATTATGGGTAAGGTGTCTCATTAGATGTAACAGAAAGTATCACGGTAATGATTTCATCTTTTCATATGTTTTTGTGCCTTGGATTGAACACAGTCTACTGTGCGCAATTGTGTAGGATAGACTATTGTGCAACACCCAACGAGATTCCTATGAACTGATCTGTATAAGTATAACAAATTACATAGGGCTTATTCACAATATGATCTGGTATTGAAATAACATGACAAATACATTTTGGTTTACATGTTACACCTGCAATTTTAAACAATACAAGATACCTCTTGCACTGTAACCTACTTGAATATGGGGCTCAGAAATGTAAGTACTGGAATGAGCCTACCTTTAAAATCAGACATTTCCTCAATTTGGTGCTTGAAAAGTCCTTGTAATTATTGTTGCCAATTTATAAGTTTTCCTGCTCCCTTATAATTATCTGTGATTTATTTAATTACTTTTTGTGAGAGCCAACTGGGCACAGACTTCAATTCAATGTCTATTCCACCTTGGTTCAATGTAGTTTCATTGAAATTATGTGGAAACAACGTGGATTCAGCCAGTGGGAGATGTGTCCACTTTCGTCATTTTCCCTCTGCTTCAATTGAAGGGTGTTGCTCTACTCTGTTACAGTGCGGTTATTATGTGGACGACAACATCTAATGTTGGCTTCTTAACTTGGCTTTCCATACAAATCCTTCCATTACAAAAGGAACCCGTTTTTTTAGTTATTTCTCATTATAAAAACATAAATTGTGACATTTAATGTTACCGCTATTCATGAACATAGTGTCACGCCCTGATCTGTTTCACCTGTCCTTGTGCTTGTCTCCACCCCTCTCCAGGGGTCGCCCATCTTCCCTATCATCTCCTGTGTATTTATACATGTTTTCTCTGTCTGTTTGTTGCCTGTTCATTCAAACTAACCAGCGTTTTCCTGTCGGCTCCTATCGTTTCCCAGCCTCTCTTTCATCATCCTCCTGGTTCTTGACCTTTGCATGTCCTGACCCTGTACCCGCCCGTCTGACCTCTCTGTCTGACCCTGAGCCTGCCTGCCATCCTGTACCTTTGCTCCACCTCTGGATAACTGAACTCTGCCTGTCCCTGACCCGGAGTCTGCCTGCCGTCCTGTACCTTTGCCTTACCCTGGATCTTTGACCCCTGCCTGCCTTGACCTGTCTTGCCTGCCCCTGTTGCTACAATAAACATTGTTCCTTCGACAGTCTGCATCGTGGATCAGAAAACCAGTCAGTATCTGGTGTGACCACCATTTGCCTCGTGCAGCACGACACATCTCCTTCACATAGAGTTGATCAGGCTGTTGATTGTGGCCTGTGGAATGTTGTCCCACTCCTCTTCAATGGCTGTGCGAAGTTGCTGGATATTTGCGGGAACTGGAACATGCTGTCGTACACGTCGATCCAGAGCATCCCAAACATGCTTAATGGGTGACATGTCTGAGTATGCAGGCCAGAAGAACTGTGACATTTTCAGCTTCCAGGAATTGTGTACAGATCCTTGTGACATGGGGTTGTGCATTATAATGCTAAAACATGAGGTGATGGTGGCGGATGAATGGCACGACAATGGGCACGACTCAGAATCTCATCACAGTATATCTGTGTATTCAAATTGCTATCGATAAAATGCAATTGTGTTCGTTGGTCACCCCCTCCCCTTTTTTGCCCTTAGAACAGCCTCAATTCATCCAGACATGGACTCTACAAGGTGTCGAAAGCACCACAGGGATGCTGGCCCATGTTGACTCCAATGCTTCCTACAGTTGTGTCAAGTTGGCTAGATGTCCTTTGGGTGGTGGACCATTCTTGATACACAATGGAAACTGTTGAGCGTGAAAAAAACACCAGCGTTGCAGTTGTTTACACAAATTGGTGCACCTGGCACTTACTGCCATACCTTGTTCAAAGGCACTTGAATATTTTGTCTTGCTCATTCACCCTCTGAATGGCACACAAACACAATCCATTTCTCAATTGTCTCAAGGCTTAAAAATCCTTCTTTAACCTGTCTCCTCCCCTTCATCTACACTGATTGAAGCGGATTTAACAAGTGACATCAATAAGGGATCAAAGCTTTCACCTGGTCAGTCTGTCATGGAATACTCAGCGTATGTACAGTTATGTAAATTGTACAATTGTATAACATTGAGGTCCTTACACATTTCAAATAAGTACTTGAAAAAGTACTTGAATTTTGAATTTGACTTGCCAATGTCTGTATGAACCCTGCTTGAAGGATGTGTAGTCCTAGCCATATGTTATAGTATAGGTGGAATTATGGGCCAATTTGCATATATTCACTATTATTCCTCTAACTACACATAGAACTGCATACAACTCCTTTTTATTTTTGTTTCAAAACAATTAAACAATGTCACACATTGGCCCCATTATTTATAGAAATAACCTTGTGTAGAGTTTAACCAAGGCTGTGGGTTTATGAAGGTTTGGTTAGGACGGTTGACTTAAGTCCAGTAAGGCTAACCATAGCGAAGTTGTGTTTATACCTTTGTGTGTAGACGTTGAGGTGCAGCCAGAGTTCATCACCTTCCTGTACCAGCTGACTGAGGGGGCGGCTGGGCAGAGCTATGGGCTAAATGTTGCCCGATTGGCTGAGATTCCAGAAGCTGTACTCCACATCGCCGCACGCAAAGCACAGGAGCTAAAGAACATAGTCGACGCCCGGAGGTACACATACAAAGACACCCACTGTCCCAAACAGTGGGAAACTCTTTCGGCTGAGCAGTCCAATGACTGAGTATGAGAACACTTCTGCAAAACTTTTTAAATCAATCTTGACTAACGACATGCCACTGGCTTTGTCTATGTATGTAGATAACTCAACACTATACACATCAGCTACTACAGCGACTGAAATGACTGAAACACTTAACAAATTGCTGCAGTTAGTTTCAGAATGCGTGGCAAGGAATAAGGTCCTAAATATTTGAAAAACTAAAAGCATTGTATTTGGGACAAGTCATTCACTGTACCCTTAACCTCAACTAAATCTTGTAATAAATCATGTGAAAATTGAGCAAGTTGAGGTGACTAAACTGCTTGGAGTAACCCTGGATTGTAAACGGTCATGGTCAAAACATATTGATACAACAGTAGCTAAGATGGGGAGAAGTCTGTCCATAATAAAGAGTTGCTCTACCTTCTTAAACTTCTTGTGACTCTCAAACCCGGATCCGGGAGCGTAATCATCGCCTCAAACTAATTAGCATAACGCAGAGGACATAAATCTTCCTATTCATGAAAATCACAAATTAAATATGTGGAGACACAGTTTATCCTTTTGTTAATCACACTGTCATCTCAGATTTTCAAAATATGCTTTTCATCCAACGCTAGACAAGCATTTGTGTAAGTTTATCATGGCATAATGCTATGCTAGGCTATGCTAGCGGCAGGCAACATTTTCACGAAAATTAGAAAAGCAATCAAATTAAATCATTTACCTTTGAAGAACTTCGGATGTTTTCACTCAGGAGACTCCCAGTTAGATGGGATGGCAAATGTTCCTTTTTTCCAAAAATATTATTTTTGTAGGCAAAATAGCTCCCGTTTGTTCTTCATGTTTGGCTGAGAAATCGACCGGAAAATGCGGTCACTACAACGCCAAACTTTTTTCCAAATTAGCTCCATAATATAATATATATAATATAGACAGAAACATGGCAAACGTTGTTTAGAATCAATCCTCAAGGTGTTGTTCAACAAGTAGGTGTCTGCTTACTTTTGGTCATGTAGTGTACATATGGGCAGTACCAAAACCAGTGATCTAATGATTGTCTTTTCGCAGCTAAATCTGCAGTTAGGATGGTTGTATTCCCCATATACTGAATATGACATTCTATTGGTTGCAAGAATTTGTATAATAATTTAAATGGAAAAACTCAAAGTTTTGATATCCGGCGTCGTTTTGTGTATCAGGTCATAAACCATGTGCCATGGAATCGGTGTATCGAAAATCTCCCAACTATTTTGCAACCTGTGTGGCGCAGCTGTCAATTGTTTTGTTCCTTAAATCAAACTGGTATACTGTTTTATTCATAATTTATTAAAATAATTTATTCATAGCCAATTTTTGTCTTTAATGCAGGGCCGACAGACATGTTCCTTACCTTCTCCCCTTTCCATTTGCCTCGTCCATTTTTGTAGTAATGCTGCAATCAGTTGTAATTTTGGATAGAGCAGGCATTTCCATATATATTTGTTAACTGCATGTGTGACGTAACTCGACCAGTCTTATTTATGATATAAATTACAAAGATTATTAAAGTGAAATTGCACCCAGCTATTTTTTTTATTTTTTAGTTATTTAACTAGGCAAGTCAGTTAAGAACAAATTCTTATTTTCAATGACGTCCTAGGAACAGTGGGTTAACTGCCTTGTTCAGGGGCAGAACGACAGATTTTTACCTTGTCAGCTTGGGGATTCAATCTTGCAACCTTTCGGTTACTGGTCCAACGCTCTAACCACTAGGCTACCTGCCGCCCTTTTCTATGGCTTCTTTTAAAAATAGCAATATTTTGGAGATTATTTCATTTTTAAATAATTGAAAGTGAAAGGTTGTAATCTGAATGATGGGAAGAAGTCCATTCTTGAACACGAGGTGAATTATTGTTACCAATCTGCTAGAAAACCAGTTCGGATTTAAGTATAGTTTTTGTATGATTTAAGCCTTTATTAAGTGTTCCAATGCTTTAGTAATTGATCATTTCTTCCCCTCGAATTCATATTCATTATATAAATACGCCCGTTTAACTTTTGTCTGGCTTGTCATTCCAAAAATAGGTCAATAGTCTTTGCTCATATAATTTAAAAAACAAGTCATTAGGTGTAGGCGGGGCCATAAGCAAATAGGTCAACTGGGATATGACTAAATAATTAATCAGGGTGATTTTTCCACAAATAGACAGGTTGTCCTTTCCATAGTAACAAGATGTTATCTAATTTGGCTAACTTTCTATTAAAATGTATTGTAGCGAGATCATTTCTTTCTTTCGGGATATGAATACCAAGTATGTCCACTTCACCGTCTGACCATTTTATTGGTAAACAACACGATAATGGCAAACTTTTATTTTTAGCAATCCAATATAAAATATGGTGCATTTATCATAATTTGGTTATAATCCAGAGAGGTTAGAAATGTTATATAGATCCTCTGTGAGGCTGTGCAGGGATCCAAATAGTGGATTTAAAATAAAACATGAATCATCAGCATACATTGACACCTTTGTTTTTAAGCCCTGGATTTCTAGCCCTTTGATATTTTTGTTGGATCTGATTTTAATAGCTAACTTTTCGATGGCCGTAATAAATAGAAATGTCTATCATGGACATCCTTGTTTTACTCTTCTTTACAATTGAATACTTTCTGATAAGTAGACATGATTTACTATTTTACACCTGGGGTTACTATATATAACTTTAACCCATTGTATAAGAGATTCTTCAAAATTCTAATGGTCCAGGCATTTAATTATATGCTCTATGCATTTTGCTAGGATTTTGGCATCACAACACTGTGTAAGGGGTCTCCAGGTTTTTAGGTGGACTGGATCTTTATACTGTATTTACCACCTGGGTCCTATTTCAGTAATAGTGAATTCAGACCTTCTTGCTGAGTATCAGATAGTCTACCGCTTTTATAGGATTGGTTAAAACAGAACTTTGAGTACATTGAAAAAATATTTGATATAACTCAACTGGTGTGCCACCCAGCCCTGAAGTTTTCATGACCTCGAAGGCTTTAATTGCATCTACAAGTTATTCCTCTGTAATTAGGCCTTCACATGAGTCTTTCTGTATAGCTGTTAATTTTACACTATTAATAGAAAAAAAATCCTTACAATTAACTTTAGTTCATGGAGATGGAGGAGACTGAAATTAAAACATGAATCATGGATGACTCTGTCATTTATAGCAAGTTTCAGTAAATTATTTTTGGTCGCATTTCTATGTTGAAGATTTAAAAATAAAAAAAATAGTGTATTTTTCCGTGTATTCCAGTTCGGCTTATTTTTATAATATATTACACTTGATCTTTCTTCAATAAGTTCCTCCATTTCTTTTTGTTTTTCCTCTAACTTATTCTGTGCCTCTATGGCACAGTTTTTATTACCCTCTATCTGCATTGTTAGACCTTCAATTTCCTTTGTTAATATGGACTCTTTTGACCCTAAATTGCTTTTGTTTTATAGATGAGTATTTAATTGCATGGCCTCTAAAGGCACTTTTAAAAGTGTCCCAAACAATAAGGGTATCTGCTGTACCTATGTTCTGTAGGGAAAAGGCAGGTATAAATTATTCTGTCTTGGTTAAAAACAAGTTGTCATGCAGTAAGCTTTGACTATATTTCCAGTATCCTCGCCCTTGCAGAAATTCTGTAAGAGTAATGTGTATACCAATTATTTGATGGTCCGATGTCACCAATCAACACTCTTTAAACATTTGCTGGCAACGAAAATTACATAAGGAATTAGTCAAGACGACTTGCTTGATTGAGCCTCCTCCATGTATATATCTCACTAGGTCAGGATATTTAAGCCTCCATATACCCGCTAGTTCCAATATATCCATAATATTCGTAATTTCCTTAAGCGCTACCGTTCAAAAGTTTGGGGTCACTTAGAAATGTCCTTGTTTTTTAAAGAAAAGCTCATTTTTTGTCCATTAAAATAACATCAAATTGAAATACAGTGTAGACATTGTTAATGTTGTAAATGACTATTCTTTCAAAAACAAGGACATTTCTAAGTGACCCCAAACTTTTGAACGGTAGTGTATATATTATTGAAGAAGCGTGGATCATCGTTATTTGAACCATGTAGATCAATGAGCCAGATCTGTGTATGGGTCCAGTAGCATATTTAAAAGGATCCACCTTCCTTGCTGATCTGTTTGAACAGTTTGCATATTCGGATCAAAATTATTGTTCATTAATATCATCACCCCTTTTGAGTTTCTTTGCCCATGGGAGAAATATATTTTGCCCCCAGTCATTTTTCCATACAACTTCTTCTAAAGGTGTAGAATGAGTTTCCTGTAAACAATAGATATTATATTCCTTCTAGGGGAAGGAAAGCCAGGTAAAGACTGATCATCTTTTATTATTATCTGCTAAACCATTACAATTATAACCAGCTATACTTATTTCACCACTTGCCATAATGAGATACAAGTTTAGATTATACATACCATAATATGTTTGTAAACTTACCTTTAAGAAATACCATGATAACTGAGTGTTCATATAGCTGTACCATGATATTTTCACTGTTAAGCATAATGTGGGTGGGACAGTGAGGGTGCCGGAGGGTAGGGCTAATGTTATGTACATAATGTTGCTGCTACCGTCTCGTATGACCGAAAAGAGCTTCTGAACATCAGAACTTGGATTATTCACCTCAAATTGGACGAGGAATTCTTCTTCAATGAGTCGGACGCGAGGGATATACTGCAGACACCCGACCAGGCCCCGACCCCTGTGATTCGCTGGAGAAGGAAACTGAGATTTCGAGGCGAAAGATCAGGGTTCCTTGCGAGGATCAGGCGACGAGTGGCTAATCTTCCCTTGCCTTCCGTTCTGCTAGCTAACGTTATATCGCTGGAAAATAAATGGGACGAACTGAAAGCACTTACATCCTACCAACGGGACATTAAAAACTGTAATATCTTATGTTTCACCGAGTCGTGGCTGAATGATGACATTAAGAACATACAGCTGGCGGGTTATACACTCTATCAGCAAGACAGAACAGCAGCCTCTGGTAAGACACAGGACGGGGGCCTATGCATTTATGTAAACAACAGCTGGTACACAATATCTAAGGAAGTCTCATGGTTTTGTTCGCCGGATGTAGAGTATCTCATGATAAGCTGTAGACCACACTATCTACCGAGAGAGTTTTCATCCGTTTTTTTTCGTAGCTGTCTACATTCCACCAGAGAGCGAGGTTGGCACTAAAACCGCACTAAATGAGCTGTATTACTGCCATAAGCAAACAGGAAAATGCTCATCCAGAGGCGCCGCTCCAAGTGTCCAGTGACTTTAATGCAGGGAAACTTAAATCGGTTTTACCGAATTTCTATCAGCATGTTAAATGTGCAACTAGAGGGGAAAAAACTCTAGACCACCTTTACTCCACACACAGAGACGCATACAAAGCTCTCCCTCGTCCTCCATTTAGCAAATCTGACCATAACTCTATCCTCCTGATTCCTGCTTACAAGCAAGAATTAATGCAGGAAGCACCAGTGACTCGGTCAATAAAAAAGTGGTCAGATGAAGCAGATGCTAAACTACAGGACTGTTTTGCTAGCACAGACTGGAATATGTTCAGGGATTCTTCCAATGTCATTGAGGAGTACACCACATCAGTCACTGGCTTATCAATAAGTGCATAGAGGACGTCGTCCCCCCACAGTGACTGTACGTACATACCCCAAACAGAAGCCATGGATTACAGGCAACATATGCACTGAGCTAAAGGGTAGAGCTGCTGCTTTCAAGGTGGGGGACTCTAACCCGGAAGATTATAAGAAATCCCGCTATGCCCTGTGACGAACCATCAAACAGGCAAAGTGTCAATACAGGACTAAGATTGACTTGTACTACACCGGCTCTGATGCTTGTCGGATGTGGCAGGGCTTGCAAACTATTACAGACTACAAAGGGAAGCACAGCCGAGAGCTGCCAAGTGACACGAGCCTACTAGACTAGCTAAATAATTTATATGCTCACTTCGAGGTAACACTGAAACATGCATGAGAGCATCAGCTGTTCTGGATGACTGTGTGATCACCCTCCCCGCAGCTGATTTAAGACCTTTAAACAGGTCAACATTCACAAGGCTGCTGGGCCAGACGGATTACCAGGACGTGTGCTCCGAGCATGCGCTGACCAACTGGCAAGTGTCTGCACTGACATTTTCAACCTCTTCCTGTCTGAGTCTGTAATACCAACATATAGCATAGCAGACAACCGTAGTCCCTGTGCCCAAGAACACTAAAGTAACCTGCCTAAATGACTACCGACCCTGTAGCACTCACGTCTGTACAAAAGAAACACCTATGTGAGAATGCTATTCATTGACTACAGCTCAGTGTTCAACACCATAGTGCTCATCACTAAGCTAAGGACCCTGGGACTAAACACCTCCCTCTGCAACTGGATCCTATACTTCCTGACAGGCAGCCCCCAGGTGGTAAGGGTAGGTAACAACACATCCGCCACGCTGATCCTCAACACGGGGGCCCCTCAGGGGGTGTGTGCCCAGTCCCCTCCTGTACTCCCTGTTCGCTCATGACTGCATACCCAGGTACAACTCCAACACCGTCATTATGTTTGCTGATGACTCAACAGTTGTAGGCCTGATCACAGACAATGATGAGACAGCCTATAGGGAGGAGGTGACCGTGTGGTGCAAGGACAACAACCTCTCCCTCAACGTGATCAAGAAAAAGGAGTTGATTGTAGACTACAGGAAAAGCAGGACCGAGCACGCCCCCATTCTTATCGACGGGGCTGTAGTGGAGCAGGTTAAGAGCTTCAAATTCCTTGGCGTCCACATCACCAACAAACTAACATGGTCCAAGCACACCAAGACAGTCGTGAAGAGGGCACAACAACACCTATTCCCCCTTGGGAGACTGAAAATATTTGGCATGGGTCCTCAGATCCCATACCAAAGGTTTTTGCAGCTGCACCATCGAGAGCATCCTGACGGGTTGCATCACTGCCTGGTATTGCAACTGCTCTGACAGCAAGGCACTACAGAGGGTAGTGCGTACAGCCCAGCACATCTCCGGGGTTCAGCTCCCTGCCATCCAGGACCTCTATACCAGGTGGTGTCAGAGGAAGGCCCTAAAAATTGTCAAAGACTCCAACCACCCTAGTCATAGACTGTTCTTTCTGCTACCGCACGGCAGGTCTAGGTCCAAGAGGCTTCTAACACAACTTCTACCCCCAAGCCATAACACTCCTGAACAGCTAATTAAATGGATACCCAGACTATTTGCACCCCCCCTCCATGCTGATGCTACTCTCTGTTAAGACCTATGCCTAGCCACTTTAATAACGCTACCTGCATGTACATAATTACCTCGACACCGGTGCCCACGCACATTGACACATTGACTCTGTACCAGTACCCCCTGTATATAGCCCCGCTATTGTTATTTACTGCTGCTCGTTAATTATTTGTTTTTCAATTTTTTCTCTTTCATTTTTATTAGGTATTTTCTTAAAACTGCATTGGTGGTTAAGGGCTTGTAGTAAGCATGTCACTGTAAGGTCTACACATGTTGTATTCGTCACATGTGACCTCTAATTGTTCTCCAATATTCCACCAGCTAAAACCTCCCCCCATTCCAGGTTGGGTTGTCGTCCCAGTGACTAGCTGGCCATCCCTGTACACATGGATCCTAGGGCCTTTAAGAGATACGGGCCCAGCCTACAGGGAGGAGGTGAGTGCCCTGGCAGAGTGGTGCCAGGAAAATTACCTCTCCCTCAACGTCAACAAAAACAAAGGAGCTGATCGTGGACTTCAGAAAACAGCAGAGGAAGTACTCCCCTATCCACATCGACGGGACCGCAGTGAAGAAGGTGGAAAGCTTTAAGTTCCTCGGCATACACATCACTGACAATCTGAAATGGCCCAACCACACAGTGGTGAAGAAGGCGCAACAGTACCTCTTCAATCACTGCAGGCTGAAGAAATTCGGCATGGTCCCTAAGGCCCTCAGAAACTTTTACAGATGCACAATTGAGAGCATCCTGTCTGGCTGTATCACCGCCCTTTACAGCAACTGCACCGCCTGCAACCGTAGGGCTCTCCAGAGGATGGTGTGGTCTGCCCAACGCATCACAGGGGGCACACTGCTTGCCCTCCAGAAAATCTACAACACCTGATGTCACACGAAGGCCAAAAAGATTATCAAGGACAACATCCACCCGAGCTACGGCCTGTTCACCCCGCTATCTTCCAGAAGGCGAGGTCAGTACAGGTGCATCAAAGCTGGGAATGAGAAACAGAAGCTATTTTTCAATCTCAAGGCCATCAGACTGTTAAATAGCCATCACTAGCAGGTTACCACCTGGATACTCAACCCTGCACCTTAGAGGCTGCTGCCTTATATACATAGACATGGAATCACTAACCACTTTAATAATGGAACACTAGTCACTTTAATAATGTTTACATACTGTTTTACTAATCTCGTATGTATATACTGTATTCTATTCTACTGTATTTTAGTCAATGCCACTCTGACATTGCTCATTCTAATATTTATATATTTCTTAATTACATTCTTTTACTTTTAGATTTGTGTATTGTTGTGAATGTTTAGATACTACTGTTGAAGCTAGGAACACAAGCAGTTCGCTACGCGTGCAATAACATCTGCTAAATATGTGTATGTGACCAATAACATTTGATTTGATCCTTTAAAAATAGCACATGTTGCCACTTACAGTACAGAACCAGATTCTCAGCCAACAACATTTTGAACGCATTCACCTCTGTTTTACTGCATCTAGTTATTTAAAAATGTATATATAAAAAAACATTGCATATCTTAATTTATTCCCACAATTGACGAATCATTTGCATAATAATATCAGCACTTCTACGAAGGATTGTCACCTGTAACAAGGGCTGGCAGTATGAATTCTACATTTTGTCAACAGATGTGGGATGCATAGACACACTCAACCCACCCCATCCAAACAAACACCTCTGCCCCTCTCCCCTTCCACCCATAGATCGACCTTTTGCACACACAAACACAAGCTAACATTTTCAACAGTTGTTCCATCCCGGGCCCCAACTCAAGGGAAGACTTGATGTGTGAATGTGTAAAACAGTTTGGCTATTTACAAACTGAGCAGGAATGGGAAGATTTAATTAACCAATCTAGTCCTAGCTTATAGAGCTCTTCCCCCCCAACACCCACACACGCTGGTCCACCGTTATGACCAATCTTCTCAAGAACCTCTCTGCAGTTAGACCATTTTGATTATTCTGTGCCACCATGGCCACAATAAAATGCCCTCTCTCTGATTGTCCGAGTGTGACTCCCTCCCCATGGGTTACTGCAGCCAATGTAGCCAGTACCTGCGGGTACTCCACTCTCATTAGCAGCTTTGAGAAAATCCTAGTATATTATGCTCACCCATTCGGGGGCTTAGACTTTTGGGCCTACTCTATCAGGCAGGCTCAGACTCTTGATGGGGTGGTGCTGCATCAGTGAGTCTCTGACTGCGTTCAACTTTCTGTCATGGCTGCATAGCCTACTTGCAGTAGGAAACCATGTGTTTGGTGTATTTGATACCATTCCACAAATTCCGCTCCCGCCTTCACCACGAGCCCATCCTCCCCAATGAAGGTACCACCAACATCCTGTGCCGCATACTGTGCCTTTTTTATGTCCTCTTGTTTGTAGTGTTTTTATTTCTACCTTGTTGATTACTGCCTACTTTTTGGCTTTGGGTACTTTGTGTACCAGTTCCTTGTATTTGGGGATTTATTATTTCATGAATTATCCTATCTTTTATCTATTTATAAATACTATACATAAAAAATATAATACCAATTATTTTACAACATTCCCTAACTTGAATAGTATAGTGTATTTATAGTTAAAGTATTAATTGTTGTATTTTATTATTTCTGTGAAAAATATAAAATAAAAAATATAAAATAATTAACTCCAGAGCACCAAATTTTCGCGCTTTGATATTGTCTGTATATCAAATAAGGCATTCTCTTATCTTGTTCTCTATTTTAAGTTCAATAACATTGACAGTTTAGTTTCAGCCTTTTTGTTTATTTTTCTCATTTGAAAGGCTCGTCTTCCATCTTTTTACGGACATGCCCAAGCACGCCTAATTTATCATTTATAGATTTTAGCAGTCGGTTTCCACGCTTACCGTACAGGGTGGTGAAAAAGGTCATCCGTGTCAGTCAAAGAGTCTCTTCATTTTCCTTTAGAGTTTGGTTTTCTATTTTTTCTGTGTTTACTCTCTGCTATGTTTTGGTGTTGACTGTGTTGGTTGTCTTTGTCTATACAATTCTCTAGCCTTACAAGCTGTTTTGAGTTATCCAGTGTGGATGTTGTTGCACACGAGTGAGCAGATCAGCGTAGAAGTACTATTATTTAGTCAGTTTTAGGGACATTAATTTAAATGCTTTTTCACGAGGCATTCTGAACCGCCATGCTACCTTCTTATTGAGTCATTGTTAGTTTTACACTTAAGACATGCCGTTGTGCTGTAGAATTTGTGAATGTTGTCTCTTGATTAAATAAAAAAATAATACTCAGCAATCTACACACAATACTCCATAATGACAAAGCGAAAACAGGTTTTTAGAATAAATAAAAAAAGTATTAATAATTTAAAAAATATACCTTATTTACGTACAGTACCACTCGAATGTTTGGACACACCTACTCATTCAAGGGCTTTTCTACATTGTAGACATCAAAACTATGAAATAACACATATGCAATTATGTAGTAACCAAAAAAGTGTTAAACAAATCCAAATATGCATAAATTATACATAAGCATAGGCCTATATTTGAGCGCCCTCCCCCCCCCCAAAAAAACAGAATTAAAATAATGATTGTGACATAGCGTACCACATATAACAGGATATATATATTTTGTTTTTTTTACTGATTTAAGTTGTCTTTGGTACTGAGATTCAGTTACCTTGTGCTACGCTCAAAAATGTATATATTTGAGTCTGGGAGAGAACTTCTAGGCCTAGGCGAAGCTGTTGGTTTATTGATTACATTTTTTATTTTTTCATAATTAATAGGCTGACACATTACTTTAAGCAACAGAATATCTCACCATCATGCATTTCATCTCTTCTCTCACCTTCAATTCCTTTCTGGAGCATGCAGAGATAGGGGCAGTCAACAGTTTAATGAAATATGTTTGTTGTGAAAACAAGTTACTGTCAATGTTCCCGAACAGATTTCACTTGGTTTCCCATATGAACCACTGGCTGGCTGCAGGAACATGGTTGGAGGGCGCACGGCATACAGAGTTTGGGCGGAATATCACCTTTCGAGCAGCAAGAGGCTGCATGCTCCTCAAACAGTGGTTGAGGCATGAAGTGAAATAACCGGAGTAGCCTGCAGGTGGGAAAGCGGCCTCCATTCGCTATTCGAATGCCTTGTTCCTGCCCGTTTGATAATGGGCCATTCTAAATCGAAACTAGCCTGAGGCAAGGAAGAGAGCGCAAGCTTTTTCTGACTTTCTCAAATGATCAATAGCGTATTGTCGCATCATGCAGCCCATATATGTTTTAATTTCTAAGACAGTCTAAAGTTTGTATCAACAACTAAAGTTGCCAAATAACTCTAAATGTAGCATAGCATGTTTGAAATGATCACATTTATTCTCAACTTAGCCTTTTCATATGCGCACTTGCTCTGGAATGGGAAAAATATAATTTCTATTTTATTCAACTAAGTTCAATTATATTCTTCTTACTAGAAAATCATATAATATAAAATAATGGAATGGGACTTCTACGCATATCTTGTCAGCTATATGAACACACCTACAGACTATGGCATTGCCCATTGCCAGATAACATACAGTAGGCCAACTCATATTCTGTTCTTCTGAAATACATTTTGTAATTAACGCATTTGTATCTTTATCTTTTTTAAATTAAACTGATTTGGTGAGGGCTGCAAGATGTTTACCAGGTTTATTTGCCATTAAGTACTAGGCTTTATTTGAGATGAACCTGTATTTGTTGGCTCACTTCAAAATTGTATTTTCTTCTTTACCATATAAAGATTTTGTGCTTTTTCTAAAATATTTTTTATTTTTCTTTAATTTTAATTTCTAACTCAGATTTAACTATTGCGGAATATGAAATTATCATTCCCCTAATTAGATCAAGTTATTTTGCAGGGTGTGCGTGTGTCAGGCAACCCGCAGGCCAGGGCGTACAGAGCTAGTTTAGTCAGTCTCCCATAGGAATGACCTGTTAGCAGAGGTATTACTTGTTAGCAGAGGCACACACACACCATGTAATCCCTTCCATATGAAATGTGTGTCTCGTGCCAGACAGTCAGAGCCCGTGGGGTGCAGTAGAGTACTGGCTTGCCACTCATTCCTCTACCATCAAGGCTCAGTTCACCCCTGGGGACCGGTGTCTTATTTCTCAAAGAATCAGATTGGTTTTTGCATGTTCCACCATCCTGACATCAGCCCATTCCTTTAAAGGATCTAGTAACATTTCCACCTGCAACTTTCGCCAAATGTCAATTGCATACCAGTAGTAGCAAAGGAATATATATCCATGAGTGTAAAACATACTTTTCAGAACGTAGCATTTTATATGTGACTATCTGGTCCGGCTGCACTCTGATTCTACCATATTGCGGACACTTATCAGTCCTTTCAGATCTACATAAATGGCGGGGGGGCTTGATATTGGGCAAAATTTCAGAACACACTGAATAGATTTACTTCAAGACGGAAACATTTGTACTAGAATAATTCCATATAATTCTCTGTTGGCCTCCAATTATATTGGATCGAATTAAAACCACTTTTCTATTGTGTTCCCCCTACCTCTAACCCACTTCTTTCACTCTCTCGTTCTCTCTCTCTCTCTCTCTCTCTCTCTCTTTCTTTCCCTGTGATCTCTCTCGTTCTCTCTCTCTCTTTCCCTCTCTGATCTCTCTCTCTCTCTTTCCCTCTCTGATCTCTCTCTTTTCCTCTCTGATCTCTCTCTCTCTCTCTCTTTGCCTCTCTGATCTCTCTCGTTCTCTCTCTCTCTCGCTCTCTCTCTGATCTCTCTCTGTCTCTCTAGAAAGAGCAAGAGGTTGTTTGCTGAACTGTGGAGCATCGACGACAGAAAGGCTCTTTTGGACTGGGTGCAGCTAAACTCCTGATCACACACACTCGAATGTGCACACACACACTCAGAAATCCCTGGCCATTGTGACTCTAAGCCTGGTTTGTCCTCTTGTGTTCTCCATAAAGTCTCTCTAGCCCTGACTCAGGAAGGACTAAAGCCCTGAGGGAACAGGAGGAACAGCATTAATCTCTGTATCTATAGAAAATGGACACACACACCATTAAATGCCAAAGCACATGCAAGTGCGTGGCGGATTAGTGGGGCCAGTGATGCGAGACCTATCTCTAAACCCAGTCATTTTTTAAATTGAACCTTTAATAAACTAGGCAAGTCAGTTAAGAACACATTCTTATTTGCAATGACGGCCTACACAGGCCAAACCCGGGTGACACTGAGCCAATTGTGCGCCGCCCTATGGGACTCCCAATCACGGCCGGTTATGACACAGCCTGGATTTGAACCAGAGTGTCTGTAGTTTTTCTTTGGTACCAGGTAGTTTAATTGTATTAAAGTAAGTAAATACCTAAAGGTACCCAGTTACCATTGTTGGTCAATACCAGCTGAAACAGCAAGTTTATCTATGGTTAGGGAAACTCATAGCGTTAATGGCATGGCTGCACGCTTGCTGTGAATCCAGTATGAGACCGCGCAGAGAAGCAGGGGATAGCGTTATTTTGACAAGCATAGGCGAGAGACGTGTTTTGATAATGCAACCTATGGTTTACAGAATGAAGTCAGGAATTTGCATTTGAGGATTTAGTATTTTGGTTTCAGTGTGATTGGGACTGGATAGGAAAATAGCCTAGGCTCTAGGACAGGAGAAGATAGTTTTCCCTCATGCCTCTCTGAATTGTTCAGACTTCATGTCTGTGACAGAGAGGCCTATGTAGTGAATTTTGCATAGGCCTAGCAAATTTGAGACTGTCTGAAGAGACACAATGACAGCCCAAAGAGGCACATGTTATTTTCTAGGTTACTGTAGGGGTTTCCTGTAGGGTTTATTAACTGCATTCAGGTCCCGTGTGCAGTTCAGCAGTGTGCTTTGAATTCATGGCGACTTTGTGTGAAGTAAATGCGCTAGGCTAAAAGCAACCTGTTTGGATAATGTGCTATTTTATTTTCTGCTAATCTGATGCTGCGTATGTTGTGTATTTTGTGGAAATGCATTAGTGCCAACATTGGGTAATATTTTTGTAATTTCCCAGGTCTTGTCATTTACATTTTTTGGTTGAAATGTGAATAGCGTTCCCGGGACAGTCCCAGGCTCCTGGTTACCCATGTTAATCCCTAATTCAGATTTAGTCTGGGTACCAGTCTGTTTAGCTATCATTCCACTCCTTGCCACTCCTGTCATTTGGCAAGTGACAGGAGTGGAATGTTATCTAAAATGACTGTTACCTAGCCTAATTCAGGCTGTGTGGGTAGAAGGAATTCAGGCTTGTACAATTCAATAAAAAAACAACTTTATTCAGACTGTTGAATCTTTGTGTTCATTTCTCTAGTGTGAAACTCACTGTCTAATGAAATACTTATCTTCCATTTTTAATGTCTGATTTAGTTTCAGTGATACCATTTGGGTAACGCTTTACTTGACACCCAGTGTCATAACAGCAGACATAATATGGGTCATAACACTGTTATGACCCATATTTATGCCTGTTGTGACATTGTGTTATTTTATGGCTGGTTATGACACCTAAATTAGTTTCAAAACCCACATTTTATTTAAAGTCATGTTTTTTCATTATATTTTAAATAACAAGAAGCATTATGACCATCGTGTTACTTTACTTAGACTAAGAAAAGAAACTTTATGAAACTGTCAAAAAGCGTTATGACCATCGTAACCATATAAACCAGAAAGGCCTATCAAATCAAATTTTATTTGTCACATGCACCGAATAGAACCTTACAGTGAAATACTTACTTACAAGCCCTTAACCAACAATGCAGTGTTAAGAAAATACCTAAAAAAAACTAAGAAATAAAAGTAACAAATAATTCAAGTGCAGCAGTAAAATAACAAAAGGCGGCTATATACAGGGTGTACCGGTACAGAGTCATTGTGTGGGTCACCGGTGTCAAGGTAATATGTACATGTAGATAGAGTTATTAAAGTGACCATGTATAGATAATAACTGAGAGTAGCAGCAGCATAGAGGAGGGCAGGGGGGGGCAATCCAAATAGTCTGGGTAACCATTTAATTAGATGTTCAGGAGTCTTATGACTTGGGGGTAGAAGCTGTTTAGAAGCCTCTTGGACCTAGACTTGGCGCTCAGGTATTGCTTCCCGTGCGGTAGCAGAGAGAACAGTCTATGACTAGAGTGGCTGTAGTGTTTGACAATTTTTAGGGCCTTCCTCTGACACCGCCTGGTATAGAGGTCCTGGATGGCAGGAAGCTTGGCCCCGGTGATGTACTGGGCCGTACGCACTACCCTCTGTAGGACCTTGCTGTCTGAAGCCAAGCAGTTGCCATACCAGGCAGTGATGCAACCCGTCAGGATGCTCTCGATGGTGCAGCTGTAAAACCTTTGGCATGGGCTCTGAGGACCCATGCCAAATCTTTTCAGTCTCCTGAGGGGGAATAGGTTTTGTTGTGCCCTCTAAACGACTGTCTTGGTATGCTTGGACCATGTTAGTTTGTTGGTAAATTTGAAGCTCTCAACCTGCTCCACTACAGCCCCGTAGATGAGAATCGGGGCGTGCTCGGTCCTCCTTTTCCTGTAGTCCACAATCAACTCCTTTGTCTTGATCACATTGATCGAGGGGTTGGTGTCCTTGCACCAAACGGTCAGGTCTCTGACCTCCCTATCGTCTCATCGTTGCCGGAGATCAGGCCTACCACTGTTGTGTCATCTGCAAACTTAATGATGGTGTTGGAGTCGTGCCTGGCCTTGCAGTCATGAGTGAACAGGGAGTACAGGAGGGGACTGTGAACGCACCCCTGAGGGGCCCCCATGTGGGGGATGTGTTGTTACCTACCCTTACCATCTGGGGGCGTCCCGTCAGGAAGTCCAGGATCCAGTTGCAGAGGGAGGTGTTTAGTCCCAGGGTCCTAGTGATTTGCTTTGAGGGCACTATGGTGTTGAATGCTGAGCTGTAGTCAGTGAATAGCATTCTCATGTAGGTGTTCCTTTTGTCCAGGTGTGAAAGGGCAATGTGGAGTGCAATAGAGATTGCATCATCTGTGGATCTGTTGGGGCGGTATGCACATTGGAGTGGGTTTCTGGGATAATGGTGTTGATGTGAGCCATGACCAGCCTTTCAAAGCACCTCATGGCTACAGACGTGAGGGCTATGGGTTGGTAGTCATTTAGGCAGGTTACCTTAGTGTTCTTGGGCACAGGGACTATGGTGGTCTGCTTGAAACGTGTGTATTACAGACTCGGACAGGGAGAGGTTGAAAATGTCAGTGAAGACACTTGCCAGTTGGTCAGCGCAGTTGATCGCATGATCGGCGCATGATCGGAGTACACGTCCTGGTAATCTGTCTGGCCCCGCAGCCTTGTGAATGTTGACCTGTTTAAAGGTCTTACTCAAATCGACTGCGGAGAGCGTGATCACACAGTCGTCCGGAACAGCTGATGCTCTCATGCATATTTCAGTGTTACTTGCCTCGAAGCGAGCATAGAAGTAATTTAGCTCATCTTTTAGGCTTGTGTCACTGAGCAGCTCTCGGCTGTGCTTCCCTTTGTAGTCTGTAATAGTTTGCAAGCCCTGCCACATCTGACGAGCGTCGGAGCCGGTGTAATACGATTCAATCTTAGTCCTGTATTGATGCTTTGCCTGTTTGATGGTTTGTCGGAGGGCATAGCGGGATTTCTTATAATCTTCTGGGTTAGAGTCCCGCTCCTTGAAAGCGGCAGCTCTACCCTTTAGCTCAGTGCGAATGTTGCCTGTAATCCATGGTTTCTGGTTGGGGTATGTACGTACAGTCACTGTGGGGATGATGTCATCGATGCACTTATTGATGAAGCCAGTGACTGATGTTGTGACTTCCAATGCCATCGGAAGTCTGTGCTAGCAAAACAGTCCTGTAGTTTAGCATCTACTTCATCTGACCACTTTTTTATTGACCGAGTCACTGGTCCTTCCTGCTTTAATTTTAGCTTGTAAGCAGGAATCAGGAGGATAGAATTATGGTCAGATTTGCCAAATGGAGGCCGAGGGACAGCTTTGTACACGTCTCTGTGTGTGTGGAGTAAAGGCGGTCTAGAGTTTTTTTTCCCTCTCTGGTTGCACATTTAACATGCTGATAGAAATTCAGTAAAACAGATTTAAGTTTCCCTGCATTAACGCCCCCGGCCACTAGGAGCGGTGCCTCTGGAAGAACATTTTCCTGTTTGCTTATGGAGGTGTACAGCTCTTTGAGTGCGGTCTCCGTGCCAGCATTGGTCTGTGGTGTTATGTAGACAGCTACGAAAAATACAGATAAACTGTCTAGGTAGATAGTGTGGTCTACAGCTTTTCATAAGATACTCTACCTAAGGTGAGCAAAATCTCGAGGCTTCCTTAGATATTGTTTACAAATATACATAGGCCGTCACCCCGTCTTACCAGAGTCTGTTCTTATAACCTGCCTTTAGAGTGTATAACCCTCCAGCTCTATGTTGTTAATGTCGTCGTTCAGCCACGACTCAGTGAAACATACTTTTTGTCCCGTTGGTAGAATATACATGCTCTTAGTTCGTCCCAATTATTTTCCAGCTATTGAAAGTTGGCTAACAGTACGGATGGCAAAGGCAGATTAGCCACTCGTCGCCTGATCCTCACAAGGCTCCCTGATCTCCTTCCGCGAAATCTCAGTTTCTTTCTCCTGTGAATGACGGGGATGAGGGCCTGTTCGAGTGTTTGGAGTATATCCTTCCCGTCTGACTCATTATAGAGAAATTCTTCGTACAGTTCAAGATGAGTAATCGCTGAGACGGTAGCAGCAAGATTATGTACAAAATAAGTTACAAACAAAATAGTACGGTTGGTTAAGGGACAATAAAACTGCAGCCATCTCTCATCAAAAAGCGGTTGTCTTGTCCCGTTTGTGAATCTGCTCCTGCGTTCATCCCAGTCACCAGAAACCGAGAATTGGGTTAGGTGCATGTCTGACATCAATGTGTGCACAATTACAATGATAATTTAATATGGGTAATTTCATTGTTTTTTATATAACATAAACATAAGTTAAACATAAGTTATGACCTACTACATGAGTGTAAAAACCCACAAAACCTACCACGGGAGTTATTTTATGGCTGGTTATGAGTCATAACCAGCCATAAAAAGTAATTAAATAACGCAATATATGTGACAACAGGTCTAAATATGTTATGATGCCTGGCATCAAGTAAAGTGTTACCAAAGTTGACAGCAAATATGAAATGCAGCATGTACTGTATGTGTGGTAGGACTATGATATCATGCGGTTGACCATTTTTTACTGAACTAGAGAATTCATGTAAGCCATGCAACGTTAGGCCTAGGAGAGAGAGTGGTGATGAGTCATCAGTCAAAAAGCGGTTGTCTCACACACTCCGCCTTTCATTCCAACTCGACTGCCTGAACTGCGGTGCACCAGTGCCCAACAAGCTGAGAGCATCAACATTGCATACACACTCTAGCCGACTACATTCCAAAAAATGCTGGGTTGTTTGGATGACCCAACTGTTGGTTTGCAGGTATTGGGTAACTTGCGTTGTTTTCTTTAAACGGAGGAAGGTTGGGTTGTTGATGCTGGGTTATTGAGATATGACCCAGTGGGTCAGATCAGAAGACTGGAGGAGTGGTTTAGTAGGGGCGTGGCTTTCAGAAAATAATTTTTGGACACCTGTAAGAGTAAATGTCATGCCGGTTCATCTGTTCTGTTGTATTATCACGTTAAGGTTAAACACTGACACTTTTGTAGCTTTACACAAGTGTATGTGTCCCTTAAGAGCATATGCATATCCCAATGTTGGGATAGTTTCCACTTTTTTTGCAATATGTAAAAAATTATAATTTTATAGTACAATATGTAACGTGTAAAAACTATTCAAGGAAAATGTATGTGTACAAACTTAACCATGATGAACATGAAATTACATTTACTCTCACGGTTGGCCAAAATAACTATCTGAAAGCCACGCCCCTAATATACCAAGCCTCCTGAAAATAGCCTGTAGATGGGTTGGTTGTTTAGCCACAAAACCGACGAGTGTGCAACTATGGGGCAAAACAGAAGGGGTTGGCTTAGATTGTTGATAACATGTAAACTATATTAAGCCTCAAATGTTTATTAAAAACATAAACACATTTTCACAATGAGCACTTGTCTCTCAAATACATAGTTACAGTTGTTTGTTAGCTAGCTAGTTAGCGAATTTATATTAGCATAGACGTGATATTAGTCAAAACACACACAAAAAAAACATGGTATCAAGAACAAGATTAAAAATGTAGCTGCAAGCAGCAATGCCAGGGTTCAAGCTGTGGGTTCACTTTGCCACCATTAGGACAAATTGGAAACATTTCCCTATTTATGCTTTCTGTACTCCTTACCATGCTTGCCAAATATCAATATTCAAAATCAAACAGATCGATCAATATGATTTTACTGTATTTTGGACAATTTTTATAATGTTGATTAATTTCAAACGTATTCTTCTCCAGAATCGCTGGACCAATTTGGTACAGTATGTAGCATCTATGGACGCACGTCTTTCAGCGCAACATTTTCCAATAGTCTAGCAAAAACAACATGACCGCTATAAGCCAATGAGCCATCATTCAAGTTTTTTCCTCTCCAACAGCACCACCATGTGGCCAAACTCTACAGGTTAGATTTGTCACTCATCTCCCTGAGCGTGTGTGCCATTACTCAAACCGATCAAGTGATATAAGATGTGCCTTTATAGCGCCACCTTGTGGTCGATCTGCATGTGCTTGCATATGTTGTCTTGACAGCGTTTGGAACACACGTTTTTTTCCAATACTAATATCTGAGTCTGATTTATATGCATTTATGTGCCAGGTCATGCCCATCTGAATGTTTATTGTTGGTTTAGGTACTAGTCTGGAAAATGTTGCATTGAGTAACATTGGTCCATAGATGCTACATATCAAGTTTCGTGTAGATCGGTCATTCGATGCCAGAGGAGTAGCTCTTTGAGTTTTATTTCTTACTAAATTCAGAATGGTGGAAAATCTATATTGGAAGACACTATGGGTTCTTGAGGCAAATCAAATTTTATTTGTCACATACACATGGATAGCAGATGTTGATGCGAGTGTAACGAAAGGCTTGTGCGTCTAGTTCCAACAGTGCAGTAATATCTAACAAATAATCAAACAATTCCCCAACAACTACCTAATACACACAAATCTAAAGGGATGAATGAGAATATGTAAGTATATGGATGAGCGATGACCGAGCGGCATAGGAAAAGTGCAATAAATGGTATAAAACACAGTATATACATGTGATATGAGTAATGTAAGACATGTAAACATTAAGTGGAATCATTTAGAGTGCATAGTATAAAGTGACTAGTGATCCATTTATTAAAGTGGCCAGTGATTGGGGTCTCAATGTAAGGCAGCAGCCTCTCTGAGTTAGTGATTGCTGTAGCAGTCTGATGGCCTTGAGATAGAAGCTGTTTTTCAGTCTCTCGGTCCCAGCTTTGATGCAACTGTACTGACCTTGCCTTCTGGATGGTAGTGGTGTGAACAGGTAGTGGCTCGGGTGATTGAATTCCTTGATGATCTTTTTGGCCTTCCTATGACATCGGGTGCTATAAGGTGTCATGGAGGGCAGGCAGTTTGCCCTCGGTGATGCGTTGTGCAGACCACACCACCCTCTGGAGAGCCTTGCTGTTTCTGTACCAGGCTGTGATACAGCCCAACAGGATGCTCTTGATTGTGCATCTATAAAAGTTTATCAGGGTTTTGGGTGAGAAACCAAATTTCTTCAGCCTCCTGAGATTGAAGAAGCACTGCTGTGCTTTCTTCACCACATTGTCTGTGTGAGTGGACCATTTCAGTTTGTGTGTGCTGTGTACGCCGAGGAACTTAAAACTTTCCACCTTCTCCACAAATATGTTTTGTCTGAAGAGAGGGACCTATGTACCAATCTTTTTGATGCTAGCTAACATGGGGTGACCATTGCATGTTAACCTCTCTGCGCACCGAACACGGTAGAGATATGAAATTCGACAACATATGGTGATCACTACATAAATAGTCATTAAACATTCATGAAAATACAAGTGTCTCACATGTTTCGAAAGCCGAGAATCTTGCTAATCCAACTGCGTTGTCAGATTTAAAAAAGGATTTATTGCGAAAGAATACGATGCGATTATCTGAGGATAGAGCCCCATAAAAAACAACTATTTCAACCAGCACAGGCGTAACAAAATCACAAACTGCAATAAAATAAATAGTTTACCTTTGACGATCTTCCTCTGTTTGCAATCCCGATGCTCACTGTTACACAATGAATGGTCTTTTGTTTGATAAAATCCATTTTTATAGCCTAACACAAAACATTTTGTGAACCGCTTGTGTCGTGAATTCCATCTCATTCCATTTTCGACGACACATTCGAGGTAAATACACACACAAAACGTGACTTTTCCAGTCATGTTTGGTTTCATTGCAATCAACTGGTTTGTTTGTAACACAACCAAACCAATGGGTCATTTCGCGGGACGTATTGACTGAAAGAAACCGATTTGAAGACAAGTAATGACATCATTGTGCACCAATGATATGACCCCTGTTTCGTTGATTGACTATTTTAACCCAATGACCACTGATCGTCTTGAAATCTAGCTGGGTAGATAGCCAATGAGCTGAGGTAACCTGCAATATGTAATGTTTATGTGTTGGAAGTCCAACCCATGTAGTAAACTCCGGCGTAAAGAGGTTAATTCGCCATTGACAATTCATACCGGAAGGAGCCACGCATGTTGCACACAGCATTCTTTTGGTAAAAAAGCATATTCAGCTGTTTATATATCAATCAGTATGGCAACTAAGTCAGGGAAAGCTAAATCTAAGTCTAGATATACAGATGTACACACAATTTTAGAAGAAATTGATCTAGGACTTTCCCAAATGGAGGAATATTTTTTGAACGGAGAGAACATAGTTTTGGACTGGTAAGTTATTTTCATGCTAATGCCGTTGTTTGAAATTAATAATATAAAATGTTATTTGTGAAATGAAATAGCCTATTTGAGGCTGTTGAGGGGAGGGCAGGCCCACAACAATGGCCAAAGTGAAATGGAGACAGTAGATACAGCTGGTCTGTTGTAATATAATAAAGACAGTAGATCTAGCTGGTCTGTCATAATACACTGCTCAAAAAATAAATAAAGGGAACACTAAAATAACACATCCTAGATCTGAATGAATGAAATATTTTTATTAAATAGTTTTTTCTTTACATAGTTGAATGTGCTGACAACAAAATCACACAAAAATTATCAATGGAAATCAAATGCATCAACCCATGGAGGTCTGGATTTGGAGTCACACTCAAAATTAAAGTGGAAAACCCCACTACAGGCTGATCCAACTTTGATGTAATGTCCTTAAAACAAGTCAAAATGAGGCTCAGTAGTGTGTGTGGCCTCCATGTGCCTGTATGGCCTCCCTACAACACCTGGACATGCTCCTGATGAGGCTCCTGGACAGTCTGTGGTGAAACGTGGCGTTGGTGGATGGAGCGAGACATGATGACCCAGATGTGCTCAATTGGATTCAGGTCTGGGGAACGGGCGGGCCAGGCCATAGCATCAATGCCTTCCTCTTGCATGAACTGCTGACACACTCCAGCCACATGAGGTCTAGCATTGTCTTGCATTAGGAGGAACCCAGGGCCAACCGCATCAGCATATGGTCTCACAAGGGGTCTGAGGATCTCATCTCGGTACCTAATGGCAGTCAGGCTACCTCTGGCGAGCACATGGAGGGCTGTGCGGCCCCCCAGAGAAATGCCACCCCACACCATGACTGACCCACCGCCAAACCGGTGGGAGACATGGTTAAGAAAGAGTGTTCTGAACACTGATGTTGACCTTACTTGTTATAACCTTTTTAGATGAGACAGATTCCACAGGTGGTGGAGTGGCAATCTTTACCAAGGACCACCTTCAGTGCTCGGTTGTCTCCACGAAGTCTGTCCCCAAACAATTTGACTTTCTGGTTTTCAGCATTAAGCTTTCAAATAGTTCTTTGTTGACTGTTGCTGGGTGTTACCGTCCACCATCAGCATTGGCCTGTAACCTACTGGCCCAAAGCTTTCTCCTGGCCCAAGCTCATTTAATAACTACCATTGTGTCACTGAGTTGTCATAATGTTTCAGCAAATGTACATTATCCCAAGGGCATTGAAAGACACAATCTAAGTAACCTAATTTATGTCCCTCTTTACTGCCCTGAATGCCACTGCTGATCCTACAGCTATTGTATGCAGTGATCATATGCTTATGAACCAGAGTAATACTGTTAGCACTGAGGTGGTGTGCCCTAGCAGGAAGTCCAATGTGGCAGCTCACCCTGCACTAACATAAATAACCCGAGGATGTCTACCTTTGCTAAGCTTCTTAGTAAAGCAAGAAAAACAATCAAGCATCCCAGAAAAGTGTTAAAATAGCTCATGTTAACATATGCAGCTTAAGAAAAGGGTTAATGAAATCAATAATTTGCTAGTAACAGATGACATTCATATTCTGACAATCTCTGAAAATCACTTCAATAATACCTTTGATGATACAGTGGTAGCAATACATGGTTATAAGATTTACAGAAAATACAGAAATGCCAAAGGTGGAGTTGTGGCTGTTTATATTCACAACCACATTCCTGTAAAGCTTATAGACTATCTCATGTTAAATACTGTTGAAGTAATATGGATACAGGTTAATCTGCCTCACCTAAAGCCCATTTTTGTAGGAAGCTGCTACAGTATAAACCACCAAGTGTTTAAAGTCAGTATCTGGATAACATGTGGAATGCTTGATAATGTATGTGATAATGATATATGTCGATAATGTATGTGATAATAATATGTCATGGAAATTGCAAGATGATGTTATAATGCTTGTATTGCATTATAATGTTGTTTATTCAACAGAATAGAGTGTTCTGTTAACTATTGTGTGTGTTCTACTGAGGATGGGCCTCTATGAGATAACACTGACAGAGGAGATTTACGATGTCTTTGGGTGATAAAACCTAAAGAGCATTCCAGAGAACATGAGGTAATGGTTCTGTGCTATGAAGTACCAGGAACGAGATTAGAACCTCGTTTTAGGGACCAAACTGAACGATAATTTATAGCGAATACTATTTGGCTACAGGATACTCCTTTCCATTTATAAAGTATTCCTTTGTGAATTGTTCCTAATATCTGTGGTTTGTTATGTCAACTAGGGGTGTGTATCTTTGCTATAAAAGATCTCAGTAGCCATTGAGTCACTTTAAATGGTTCATTATAAAGGGTGCATCATTGAAAGTCATTGCTATTGCAAAGCTCTTATTATTAAAGATGTAGTTTAAGTATAACTCTGACTCGTGTGTGAAGTTTGACTCTCCTCATTTGGTAATACAGAAATTAACCACCACAGATATCAATAGAGAGGTATATTTTATGGGTTATTTAAATATTCACTGGCTTTCATCAGCCTGCCCACTCAAGAGAAAGCTTCAAACTCTAACTAGGGCCTGCAACCTAGTTCAGGTTATCAATCAACCTACCAGAGTAGTGACAAACAGCACATGAATGAAATCATCAACATGTATTGATCACATCTTTACTAATGCTGCAGAAATGTGTTTTAAAGCAGTATCCAAATCCATGGATGTAGTGATCACAATATAGTAGCCATATCTAGCAAACCAAAGTTCCAAAGACTGGACCTAATACAGTATATAAGAGGTCATACAATAGGCTTTTTTTTTTTTACCCCCAACTTTTTCTCCCCAACTTTGTGGTATCCAATTGTTTTTAGTACCTACTAGCTTGTCTCATCGCTACAACTCCCATACGGGCTCGGGAGAGACGAAGGTTGAAAGTCATGCGTCCTCCGATACACAACCCAACCAAGCCTTCTTAACACAGCGTGCATCCAACCCGGAAGCCAGCCGCACCAATGTGTCGGAGGAAACACCGTGCACCTGGCAACCTTGGTTAGCGCGATGGCACAGCTGGCGCTGCAGTACAGCGCCCTTAACCACTGCGCCACCCGGGAGGCCCCTACAATAGGTTTTTTAATGCCTCATCTGTCACGCCCTGACCTTAGAGATCCTTATTATTCTCTATGTTTGGTTAGGTCAGGGTGTGACTCAGGTGGGAAATTCTGTTTTCTATTTCTTTGTTTTTGGCCGAGGTGGTTCCCAATCATACTTAGGCAGCCTGTTTTCCACCTGAGTTTGTGGGATCCTGTTTTCTGTTTAGTTTCTTAGCCTTACAGAACTGCGCCATGGTGCGCTTTCGTTTTTTTTGTCTTGTTATTTTGTTTTGATGTCATCAATAAAAAGACGATGTATGCCTACCACGCTGCGCCATGGTCCACTCTTCATTCTCCAAACGAGAGCCGTTACAGAAGATCCCACCACATCTTAGACGGTAAAGGATCCTGGACGTGGGAGGAGATCCAGGCCGTAATGGATCACCTTCCATGGGAGCAGACGGAGGCAGCAAGGGAGGAACAACGTCGACACCGGGGTTAGCGACCTCGAAGCAACACACGGGGAGATTGGCAGAGTCAGGGCTTAGACCTGAGCCAACTCCCCTTGATTACTGTGGGGAGCGTGTGACTGGTCAGGCACCGGGTTATGCGGTCATGTGCACTGTGTCTCCAGCTTTACTGCTGAACCCCTAACCAGAAAAAACACAATAAGGTTTCACCATCTTCGCTGCTGAACCCTTAATAATAATAAATAGCTGCAAGCAGCAATGCCAGGGTTCAAGCTGTAGATCACTTTGCTACCATTAGAACAAATTGGACACATCGCCCTAGGAGGAGCTACTTCTGCTCTCCTTACTAAATGTTGTCTTCTCCAGGATGGTTAAACCGATCGGCACCAAATTTGTTATATAGCATCTATGGATGCATATCTTTAAACGCAATATTTTCCATGACTCTTGCTCAAATGGAGATCCATAATAATAATAAAAACAATATGGCCGCAATAAGTCAATGAGCTTGCATTAATAACCTTTCCTGTCCAACAGAGCCACCATGCGGCCAAACTGAATCATATTTTACAGTTTAGCTAGACTCATATCCCTTAGCATTTGTGCCCAATTCCATCCCTTTGAGTAAAAATATCAAAAGATATAAACATGTGCCCGTTATAGTGCCGCCATGTCATTGATCTAAATGCTTATATATGCTGAGTCTTGACAGTGTTTGGAACATGTGTACTAAAAATAGATGAACATGAATAAAAACCAAATGAGCCCATTTTTAGGTAAACCCAACATGGCTGCGTCAAAATAACACAGCATGGGTAGTGTCCAATATTTAGCCAGCGCTGGGCTACCAAATAACACAAATTAGATGTTTTTTAACCCAGCATTTTTCTGTGGAGAGAGAGAGAGAGAGAGAGAGAGAGAGAGAGAGGCGGTGTCAAAGCCAATTGTTGCTGATCTAGGCGGTGATTCGACCACACTGTTTGTCCTCTCCAAGGCTTTCCCCCTCTGCTTTGCGAACAATAACCTTTCCATTTTCTGCATCTCATAACCTACTCTTTCCTCCATCTGGGATTTGGTCTACCTTTCTTTTCAACGTTTGGCAGATGTGGACATGGATCGTATCTGGGTTTATTAAGAAGTCGTTGACGGGGTCTCTCTCGAATATGAGTTTCCCCGCAAGAGCTCTCACTTTGGCGGGGCAACTTTCCCGTGCACCTCGGCGCTCAGCCTGGTGATGCTTAGCCTGGTGACTACTTTCCCTCTTCATTCACTGAAAGGGGAAGTTTAAACACACATCGGCGGATTTGGTCTCGCATTCAATAGCCTACACACGGTTTTATAAAAAACAAAAAGGAGTAAATTAAAATGCAGAAGAGTGTCAGGTTTAATGAGGGACACGCTCTGTTCCTCTCAGTCGTTGCGCGTAAGGAGGGTACCAAGCGCGGTTATTTGAGCAAGAAGACCACGGAGAACAGCAGGTGGCACGAGAAGTTCTTTGCGCTGTACCAAAACGTGTTTTTTTACTTTGAAAACGAGCAGAGTGTACGCCCCGCCGGGATTTACCTCTTGGAGGGCTGCACCTGTGAGAGCGTGCCTGTTCCGAAGGTCTCCACTGCGGGAAAGGAGACCCTCGACAAACAGGTGAGAGAGAGACTTACGCAATCTGTGTATCTGTCTGTGGCTGCCAAACTTTCCCGCTGCAGCCTAAACTCTGATACCGGTAATATGTTTTCAGAACAGCTGCCCAGAGCATTCAGTCAACGAGAAAGGGAGAGGTAAAGCAGACGATCAGAACAAGATAGGGTGGTGAAGTGGACGTTGAAAGGATCAGAGTGATGATGGCACTTAATTGGCTTCATGCAGTATTCAAAATGTCAATCCTCTTTCCTATTTCCTACACCTCTTTCCTACACTATTCCTATAGTGTGAACAGTTCTCTTCCCACCCCTCTCATGTAGGCCTACACCCTGTGGTTTGGCAGCAAAATGTTATTTTCACTGATATGAAAATGACAGTTGCTGTCCACATTCAAATGTTCCTGTGTGTGAGTCATTTGAATGACATTTTCTGCATGTAGGGAAACCTGTTGAATGCGATCATATCATTGATTCATTTCAGGCTCTATCAAACATAAACAAATAATCTTATGGAATAGAGACAGTTGCTGTTGGAACTATATTTCAGTCACAAGCCATGGGTGCAGTATGTTATTAGATTTTGGCACTTATTATTGCCTTTATATCGATTCTGTTCCTGTTCTATGAGCCTTTGTGGTGACACACACATATTAAAGAGACAATTGAAAAAAGGAGAGAGAGATGGATAGATGACAAAGGCTAGTGTTTAAAGCCTTGTGTAGGCCTGTGTCTCCTACAGAAAGCTTTTAAAGCCTTGTGTTGGGCTCAGTTAAAGTCTCTCTCTGTTTGTTTGTGTATGTGCATGTAGGGCAGAGTCATAAATGTCTATCTCTTTGCCCCTGGCTATAACCAGACATGATAACTCCTCCCTTTGGGCTCTGCACTGGTCCTAATTGGTTCTCCCCAGGCAAGAGCTGGACAACTATGGCTAAACTGAAGAGGAGAGAGTAGGATAGGAGAAAGGGAGGAGGAGAGAAGAGATGGAAAGAGGAGAGGATAGGACAGAGGGGGGAGGAGGAGAAAAGAAATGGAAAGAGGAGAGATATAAAATGTATTAGTCACATACACAGCAAGTACAAATGTTGCATCAAAACTCTTTTGCGCTAGCTCCCTCAACAATGCAATACCTGAATCAATAATAACAATGAAAAGAGTCAAGTAAAAAATAACAAGTAGTAGAAGTAATAGAAGAGGTAGTATGCATAGTAATAATGGACTGTATTTACAAGTATGAAGTGGGTAGTGGAATCAATAGTACAGTTGAAGTCGGAAGTTTACATACCCTTAGGTTGGAATCATTAAAACTTGTTTTTCAAAACTAACAAACTATAGTTTTGGAAAGTCGGTTAGGACATCTACTTTGTGTATGACAAGTCATTTTTCCAATGATTGTTTACAGACAGATTATTTAACTTATTCCAGTTCACAATTGCAGTGGGCCAGAAGTTTACATACACTAAGTTGACTGTGCCTTTAAACAGCTTGGAATATTCCAGAAAATGACATCATGTTTTTAGAAGCTTCTGATAGGCTAATTGACATAATTTGAGTCAATTGGAGGTGTACCTGTGGATGTATTTCAAGGCCTACCTTCAAACTCAGTGCCTCTTTGCTTGACATCATATGGACATCAAAAGATATCAGCCAAAAAATTGTAGACCTCCATAAGTCTGGTTCATCCTTGGGAGCAATTTCCAAATGCCTGAAGGTACCAAAAGTGCAAATCAATTTCAGAACAACAGCAAAGGACCTTGTGAAGATGCTGGAGGAAACTGGTACAAAAGTATCTATATCCACATTTAAACAAGTCGTATATCGACATAACCTGAAAGGCCGCTCAACAAGGAAGAAGCCACTGCACCAAAACTGCCTTAAAAAAAACAGGCTACGGTTTGCAAATGCACATGAGATCATACTTTTTGGAGAAATGTCCTCTGGTCTGATGAAACAAAAATAGAACTGTTGGGCCATAATGACCATCGTTATGTTTGGAAGGAAAAGGGGGAGGCTTGCAAGCCAAAGAACTCCATCCCAACCGTGAAGCACGGGGTGGCAGCATCATGTTGTGGGGGTGCTTTGCTGCAGGAGGGACTGGTGCACTTCTAATCATGAGGAGGAAAATTATGTAATTATATTGAAGCAACATCTAAAGACATCAGGAAGTTCAAGCTTGGTCGCAAATGGGTCTTCCAAATGGACAATGACCCCAAGCATACTTCCAAAGTTGTGGCAAAATGGACAACAACAAAGTCAAGGTATTGGAGTGGCCATCACAAAGCCCTGACCTCAATCCTATAGAAATGTTATTTGCAGAACTGAAAAGTGTGTGCGAGCAAGGAGGCCTACAAACCTAACTCCGTTACACCAGCTCTGTCAGGAGGAATGGGCCAAAATTCAACCAACTTATTGTGGGAAGCTTGTGGAAGGCTACCTGAAACGTTTAAACAATTTAAAGGCAATGCTACCAAATACTAATTGAGTGTATGTAAAGTTCTGACCCACTGGGAATGTGATGAAAGAAATAATAGCTGAAATAAATCATTATCTCAACTATTATTCTGACATTTCACATTCTTAAAATAAAGTTTTGATCCTAACTAAGACAAGGAATTTTTACTAGGATTAAAAAAACTGAGTTTAAATGTATTTGGCTAAGGTGTACGTAAACTTCCGACTTCAACTGTATATATTAGAACAGCAGCGTTGACTGTGTGTGTGTGTGTGTGTGTGTGTGTGTGTGTGTGTGTGTGTGTGTAGGTTTGGATGTGTGGGTAGTCGGTGGAAATACTTTCTAAGGTGCATATATTCTCTCCGGTGCAAATGGTCTCTAAGGTGCAGGTCTGTGCAGGGGGACATCTAGGTTTAGGTTTTCAGCAGTCTGATGACCTGATGGTACTTCTTCTCTGAGCCTGTTGGTTCGAGACCTGATACTCCGATACCGCTTGCCAGATGGTAAGAGAGTGAACAGTCCGTTGCTCGGGTGACGGGAGTACTGGTTGATCTTTTGGGCCTTCCTCAAACACCGCCTGGTGTAGATGTCCTGGAGGGCAGGGAGCTCCCCCCCAGTGATTTATGACACATGACACATTTCTTCAGGCGCCTGGGATTGATTGTTGGTGGTGTGATTGGACTATGTCAGGTACTCTGTGATGTGCATGCTGAGGAACTTTATGCTTTTTACCCTCTCCACTGTAGCCCTGTCAATGACAATAGGGGCATGCTCCTCCCCCTGTTTCCTGTAGTCCACGATCAGCTCCTTGGTTTTTCTGACGTTGAGGGAGAGGCTGTTTCCCTGGCACCACTACGACAGGGCTTTGACCTCCTCCTTGTAGGCTGTTTTGTCGCTGTTGCCGATCAGGCCCACCATCGTTGTGTCATCTGCAAACTTCATGATGGTGTTGGAGTCATGTTTAGCCATGCAGTCGGAATGCAGAATAACAATGGTCCAACGTATTTTTCCCCCGAGTGAGCCAAGAGATGTGTTGATGGAATGTCGGGAGATCTTTCCTTAGATTTATTTTGTTAAAGTCCCTGGCTACAACGAATGCTGCCTCAGGATATGCTGTTTCAAATTTGTTGAAAGTCCTGTGTAATTCTTTGAAAATGTACACAGCCGTGATTCAAACACCTGTGAATTTTCTGGGGAGATAATGTGGTCAGCATTTCATCGTGAGGTATTCCAGGTTAGGGGGACAGAAAGTCTTAAAAGTTTTTACATTCAGACAATCACACCATGAGTTGTTGATCATGAAACGTACTCCCCCGCCTTTGTTCTTCCCTCAAAGTATTTTTTTTCCTGTCTGGCCGATGTACAGAAAACCCTGCAGGCTGTATAGCCGTATCAAGTACCTCCCCCGTTAGCCAAGTCTCAGTAAAACAGATTACAGTTTACAATCTCTCTGGTAGGAAATCCGATAGACTACTTTAGCAGGTAATATACAGTGGCTTGCGAAAGTATTCACCCCCTGTAACGATTGTCTTCCTCTTCTGATGAGGAATAAGATGGATCGGACCAATGCGCAGCGTGTTAAGTGTTCATGTTATATTTATTAGAACAGAAACACTAAACAAAATAACAAAGAGAGTGAAACGAAAACGAAACAGTCCTGTAAGGTGCAGCAACACAAAACAGAAAACAACTACCCACAAATCATAGTGGGAAAACAGGCTGCCTAAGTATGGTTTTCAATCAGAGACAACGATTGACAGCTGCCTCTGATTGGGAACCATACCAGGCCAAAACCAGAAATACAAAACATAGAACAAAAACATACAATGCCCACCCCAATTCACGCCCTGACCAAACTAAAATAGAGACATAAAAAAGGATCTAAGGACGTGACACCCCCATGGCATTTTCCCTATTTTGTTGCCTTATAACCTGGAATTAAAATTGATTTTTTTTTTTGGGGGGGGGGGTTGTATCATTTGATTTACACAACATGCCTACCACTTTGAAGATGCAAAATATGTTTTATTGTGAAACAAACAAGAAATAAGACAAACAGAACTTGAGCGTGTATAACTATTCACCCCCCCCAAATTCAATACTTTGTAGAGCCATCTTTTGCAGCTATTACAGCTGCAAGTCTCTTGGGTAAGTCTTTATAAGCTTGGCACATCTAGCCACTGGGATTTTTGCCCATTCTTCAAGGCAAAACTACTCCAGCTCCTTCAAGTTGGATGGGTTCTGCTGGTGTACAGCAATATTTAAGTCATACCACAGATGCTCAACTGGATTGAGGTCATAGCTTTGACTAGGCCATTCCAAGACATTTAAATGTTTCCCCTTAAACCACCCGAGTGTTCCTTTAGCAGTATGCTTAGGGTCATTGTCCTGCTGGAAGGTGAACCTCAGTCCCACTTTCAAATCTCTGGAAGACTGAAGCAGGTTTCCCTCAAGGATTTCCCTGTATTTAGCACCCTACATCATTCCTTCAATTGTGACCAGTTTCCCAGTCCCTGCCAATGAAAAACATCCCCACAGCATGAGGCTGTCACTACCATGCTTCACTGTTGGGATGTTGTTCTCGGGGTGACAAGAGGTGTTGGGTTGGTGCCAGACATAGTTTTCCTTGATGGCCAAAAAGCTTAGTTTTATACTAATCTGAGTACCTTCTTCTATATGTTTGGGGAGTCTTCCACATGCCTTTTGGTGAACACCAAACGTGTTTGCTTATTTTTTTCTTTATTAAGCAATGGCTTTTTCCTGGCCACTCTTCCGTAAAGCCCAGATCTGTGGAGTGTACGGATTAAAGTGGTCATATGGACAGATACTCCAATCTCTGCTGTGGAGCAGTGCAACTCCTTCAGGGTTGTCTTTGGTCTCTTTGTTACCTCTCTGATTAATGCCCTCCTTGCCTGGTCCGTGAGTTTTGGTGGGCGGCCCTCTCTTGACAGGTTTGTTGTAGTGCCATATTCTTTCCATTTTTTAATAATGGATTTAATGGTGCTCTGTGGGATGTTCAAAGTATCTGATATTTTTTTATAACCCAACCCTGATCTGTACTTCTCCACAACTTTGTCCCTGACCTGTTTGGAGAGCTCCTTGGTCTTCATGATGCCGCTTGCTTAGTGGTGTTGCAGCCTCTGGGGCCTTTCAGAACAGGTGTATATATACTGAGATCATGTGACAGATCATGTGACACTTAGATTGCACACAGGTGGGCTTACTGGTTACACCAGCTCTTAAGTAGGGGCTTCATAGCAAAGGGGGAGAATACATATGCACACACCACTTTGCGTTTTTTATTTTTCTTATTTAATTTTTTGAAACAAGTCTTTTTTTTACCTTCACCAATTTTGAATATTTTGAGAATGTCCATTACATGAAATCCCCCCCCAAATCTATTTAAATTAAAGGTTGTAATGCAACAACATAGGAAAAACGCCAAGGGGGATGAATTTTTTATTTATTTATTTTTTATTTCACTTTTATTTAATCAGGTAGGCAAGTTGAGAACAAGTTCTCATTTACAATTGCGACCTGGCCAAGGTAAAGCAAAGCAGTTCGACACATACAACAACACAGAGTTACACATGGAGTAAAACAAACATACAGTCAATAATACAGTAGAAAAATAAGTATAATAACAATGTGAGCAAATGAGGTGAGATAAGGGAGGTAAAGGCAAAAAATATTCAGTAGTTCTTCTCGGGTGTATGGCCACGATGGCGAAGTAAATACAATATAGCAAGTAAAACACTGGAATGGTAGATTTGCAGTGTGCAAAGTAGAGATAGAAATAATGGGGTGCAAAGGAGCAAAATAAATAAATAAATACAGTAGGGGGAGAGGTAGTTGTTTGGGCTAAATTATAGATGGGCTATGTACAGGTGCAGTAATACTTTTGCAAGGCATTGTACTAGCATTGTACTATTGTATCAGCTTATCGATTGCGCAACCAGGGCTGGAAAAACCTTGGATCATTGCTATTCTAACTTCCGCGATGCATATAAGGCCCTGCCCCGCTCTCCTTTCGGAAAAGCTGACCACGACTCCATTTTGTTGATCCCTGCCTACAGACAGAAACTAAAACAAGAAGCTCCCGCGCTGAGGTCTGTTCAACGCTGGTCCGACCAATCTGATTCCACACTCCAAGACTGCTTCCATCACGTGGACTGGGATATGTTTCGTATTGCATCAAACAACAACATTGACGAATACGCTGATTCGGTGAGCGAGTTCATTAGAACGTGTGTTGAAGATGTCGTTCCCATAGCAACGATTAAAACATTCCCAAACGAGAAACCGTGGATTGATGGCAGCATTCGCGTGAAACTGAAAGCGCGAACCACTGCTTTTAATCAGGGCAAGGTGACCGGAAACATGACCGAATACAAACAGTGTAGCTATTCCCTCCGCAAGGCAATCAAACAAGCTAAGCGTCAGTATAGAGACAAAGTAGAATCTCAATTCAACCGCTCAGACACAAGAGGTATGTGGCAGGGTCTACAGTCAATCACGGATTACAAAAAGAAAACCAGCCCCGTCACGGACCAGGATGTCTTGCTCCCAGGCAGACTAAATAACTTTTTAGCCCGCTTTGAGGACAATACAGTGCCACTGACACGGCCCGCAACCAAAACATGCGGACTCTCCTTCACTGCAGCCGACGTGAGGAAAACATTTAAACGTGTCAACCCTCGCAAGGCTGCAGGCCCAGACGGCATCCCCAGCCGCGCCCTCAGAGCATGCGCAGACCAGCTGGCTGGTGTGTTTACGGACATATTCAATCAATCCCTATCCCAGTCTGTTGTTCCCACATGCTTCAAGAGGGCCACCATTGTTCCTGTTCCCAAGAAAGCTAAGGTAACTGAGCTAAACGACTACCGCCCCGTAGCACTCACTTCCGTCATCATGAAGTGCTTTGAGAGACTAGTCAAGGACCATATCACCTCCACCCTACCTGACACCCTAGACCCACTCCAATTTGCTTACCGCCCAAATAGGTCCACAGACGATGCAATCTCAACCACGCTGCACACTGCCCTAACCCATCTGGAGGAATACCTATGTGAGAATGCTGTTCATCGACTACAGCTCGGCATTCAACACCATAGTACCCTCCAAGCTCGTCATCAAGCTCGAGACCCTGGGTCTCGACCCCGCCCTGTGCAACTGGGTACTGGACTTCCTGACGGGCCGCCCCCAGGTGGTGAGGGTAGGCAACAACATCTCCACCCCGCTGATCCTCAACACTGGGGCCCCACAAGGGTGCGTTCTGAGCCCTCTCCTGTACTCCCTGTTCACCCACGACTGCGTGGCCACGCACGCCTCCAACTCAATCATCAAGTTTGCGGACGACACAACAGTGGTAGGCTTGATTACCAACAACGACGAGACAGCCTACAGGGAGGAGGTGAGGGCCCTCGGAGTGTGGTGTCAGGAAAATAACCTCACACTCAACGTCAACAAAACTAAGGAGATGATTGTGGACTTCAGGAAACAGCAGAGGGAACACCCCCTATCCACATCGATGGAACAGTAGTGGAGAGGGTAGTAAGTTTTAAGTTCCTCGGCGTACACATCACAGACAAACTGAATTGGTCCACCCACACAGACAGCATTGTGAAGAAGGCGCAGCAGCGCCTCTTCAACCTCAGGAGGCTGAAGAAATTCGGCTTGTCACCAAAAGCACTCACAAACTTCTACAGATGCACAATCGAGAGCATCCTGTCGGGCTGTATCACCGCCTGGTACGGCACCTGCTCCGCCCACAACCGTAAGGCTTTCCAGAGGGTAGTGAGGTCTGCACAACGCATCACCGGGGGCAAACTAACTGCCCTCCATGACACCTACACCACCCGATGTCACAGGAAGGCCATAAAGATCATCAAGGACAACAAACACCCGAGCCACTGCCTGTTCACCCCGCTATCATCCAGAAGGCGAGGTCAGTACAGGTGCATCAAAGCTGGGACCGAGAGACTGAAAAACAGCTTCTATCTCAAGGCCATCAGACTGTTAAACAGCCACCACTAACATTGAGTGGCTGCTGCCAACACACTGACTCAACTCCAGCCACTTTAATAATGGGAATTGATGGGAAATGATGTAAAATATATCACTAGCCACTTTAAACAATGCTACCTAATATGTTTACATACCCTACATTATTCATCTCATATGTATACGTATATACTGTACTCTATCATCTACTGCATCTTTATGTAATACATGTATCACTAGCCACTTTAACTATGCCACTTTGTTTACATACTCATCTCATATGTATATACTGTACTCAATAACATCTACAGTATCTTGCCTATGCCGCTCTGTACCATCACTCATTCATATATCTTTATGTACATATACTTTATCCCCTTACACTTGTGTCTATAAGGTAGTAGTTTTGGAATTGTTAGCTAGATTACTTGTTGGTTATTACTGCATTGTCGGAACTAGAAGCACAAGCATTTCGCTACACTCGCATTAACATCTGCTAACCATGTGTATGTGACAAATAACATTTGATTTGATTTGATTTAGCAAGTAATGTACATTATCAATAGTAGAAAACCAGTTAAGAATAGGGAAGTGGCAAGATGGCAGACTGAACACAGCTATGTAGACCACCTCAAGATAATAATGTAATATTCAATATCGGTAAATTAGACTAAATATTAGCACTACACAATCTGGTGGGTAATTATCTTCAATCTGGATAACAAAACAAATTATAAGACTAGAGAAATGTATCGACAAATATTACGAAAACAAGCAACACCCAAACATGACGGAGAGTAAGACAGGGGAACCTATTTCAAAACGAAAACATGACTCTTCTACAGACAGACGATTTAATATTTTCATCACCGGGAATGGTAAAGGTCGAAACCGATCTGTTAAAATCAATAAATGACAAACTATATTATATATTTTTTAACTAGTCAGTAAGGATATAAAGGGGTTTAAGGCAAGCCTCGATGAGTGACGAAAAAGCTGTGACATTGGAGAAAGACACAAACAAGCTAAAAGGGACAGTCAGACTGAATAAGATTGAAACCTAAGTTAATGAATTTAAAAAGGAGAACATCGTTCTGAGAGAAGCCTTACCTGACAAACAGACTAGATCCATGAGAGAGAATCTAGTACTTACAGGTATCCAAGAGAAAGAAGGAGAAGTTCCTGAATTCTGTAGTTAGAGAGTTCCTCCTTACTATCGACAAAATCCAACTCAAACGTGTACACCGCTTCGGACAGATAGGGCAGAGGTATGAACGCCCAGATAGGGCAGAGGTATGAATGCCCAATCGTTGCCAAATTTGCTTTCTTTAAAGATAAAATAATGGTTAATAGCCTGGGTAAGCAGTAACCCATGGGGAGTGGGTCACACTCGCACATTCAGAGAGTATGCATATTATTGTGGCCCTGGTGGCACAAAATCAAAGGTCTGACTGCACGGAGATGCTTGGGAATATGGTCAGTACGGGGGACCATGTTGTGGGTGTTTTAGGGGAAGGGGGTATATCTGACCTCCATCATCTAGGACGTGACAATGGTTTATCAAATCTCCCCATTTCTGCCCTTTTTTTGGCACAGTTTTATTAGGCCTTCTCATACAGCTGCAACTGTATATGCATTCGTAAATCAAGACCTTTCTTAAGTTGGCTCTTGGATGGTGCAACTGTTGAGAATCTGAGTCTATGATTGTTGAGGGGGAAAGGGGTTGTATTTTTATTTATTATGGATCCCCATTAGCTGTCAAAGCAGCAGCTACTCTTCCTGGGGTCCAGCAAAATTAAGGCAGTTGATGCAGTTTTAGAAATATTACAATTACAATCACAGATTTCACAACACACTGTGTGCCCTCAGGCCCCTACTCCACCAATACCACATACAGTGGGGAGAACAAGTATTTGATACACTGCCGATTTTGCAGGTTTTCCTACTTACTTACAAAGCATGAGGTCTGTAGTTTTTATCATAGGTACACTTCAACTGTGAGAGACGGAATCTAAAATCCAGAAAATCTCATTGTATGATTTTTAAGTAATTAATTTGCATTTTATTGCATGACATAATTATTTGATACATCAGAAAAGCAGAACCTAATATTTGGTACAGAAACCTTTGTTTGCAATTACAGAGATCATACGTTTCCTGTAGTTCTTGAACAGGTTTGCACACACTGCAGCAGGGATTTTGGCCCACCCCTCCATACAGACCTTCTCCAGATCCTTCAGGTTTCAGGGCTGTCGCTGGGCAATACGGACTTTCAGCTCCCTCCAAAGATTTTCTATTGGGTTCAGGTCTGGAGACTGGCTAGGCCACCCCAGGACCTTGAGATGCTTCTTACAGAGCCACTCCTTAGTTGCCCTGGCTGTGTGTTTCGAGTTGTTGTCATGCTGGAAGACCCAGCCACGACCCATCTTCAATGCTCTTACTGAGGGAAGGAGGTTGTTGGCCAAGATCTCGCGATACATGGCCCCATCCATCCTCTCCTCAATACGGCGCAGTCGTCTTGTCCCCTTTGCAGAAAAGCATCCCCAAAGAATGATGTTTCCACCTCAATGCTTCACGGTTGGGATGGTGTTCTTGGGGTTGTACTCATCCTTCTTCTTCCTCCAAACACGGCGAGTGGAGTTTAGACCAAAAAGCTCTATTTTTGTCTCATCAGACCACATGACCTTCTCCCATTCCTCCTCTGGATCATCCAGATGGTCATTGGCAAACTTCAGACGGGCCTGGACATGTGCTGGCTTTGAGCAGGGGGACCTTGCGTGCGCTGCAGGATTTTAATCCATGACGGCGTAGTGTGTTATTAATGGTTTTCTTTGAGACTGTGGTCCCAGCTCTCTTCAGGTCATTGACCAGGTCCTGCCGTGTAGTTCTGGGCTGATCTCTCACCTTCCTCATGATCATTGATGCCCTGCGAGGTGAGATCTTGCAATGCAAATTAGTTACTTAAAAATCATACAATGTGAATTTCTGGATTTTTGTTTTAGATTCCGTCTCTCACAGTTGAAGTGTACCTATGATAAAAATTACAGACCTCTACATGCTTTGTAAGTAGGAAAACCTGCAAAATCGGCAGTGTATCAAATACTTGTTCTCCCCACTGTATGTGTATATGTATGAATGTTTCTGTATACATACAGTTGAAGTCAGAAGGTAACATACACCTTAGCCAAATACATTTAAACTCAGTTGTTCACAATTCCTGACATTTAATCTTACTAAAAATTCCCTGTATTAGGTCAGTTAGGATCATAACTTTATTTTAAGAATGTGAAATGTCAGAATTATAGTAGAGAGAATAATTTATTTCAGATCTTTTTTATTTCATCACATTCCCAGAGGGTCAGAAGGTTACATACACTCAATTAGTATATGGTAGCATTGCCTTTAAAATGCTTAACTTGGGTCAAATGTTTCGGATAGCCTTCCACAATAAGTTGGGTGAATTTTGGCCCATTCCTCCTGACAGAGCTGGTGTAACGGAGTCAGGTTTGTAGGCCTCCTTGCTCGCACATGCTTTTTCAGTTCTGCCCACACATTTTCTACAGGATTGAGGTCAGGGCTTTGTGATGGCCACTCCAAAACCTTGATTTTGTTGTCCTTAAGCCATTTTGTCACAACTTTGTAAGTATGCTCCATTTGGAAGACCCATTTGCAACCAAGCTTTAACTTCCTGAATGATGTCTTGAGATGTTGCTTCAATATATCCACATAATTTTCCTACCTCATGATGCCATCTATTTTGTGAAGTGCACCAGTCCCTCCTGCAGCAAAGCACCCCCACAACATGATGCTCTCGGATCAGCTTTCTCTATTCAAATCTTACCTTAAAATGATTATTTCACAATGTTGACAACGGATTAGACGGATCAGCACCTGTAGAAATATTACTATCTAAATGAATTAAAACACTGATATGATTTAAATCACCCTTTCTTTGGATCCTACTAGTAGGCTACACATGTTAGGCTACAAACCATGAAATATATTAAGACAAATTACAAGTCGCACCTTGATCCATCAGTGGGGAGGGCGTGTCTGTTCTGTAGGGAGGAGGGAGGAGGGAGGAGGAGACAGTGTTTTTTCTTGTTCCAGGCTGGTAGGGTTGTTTTCTGTCCTGGGTGGGTGGTGTACATGCTTAGGGTTGTTTTCTGTCCTGGGTGGGTGGTGTGCAGGCTGGTAGGGTTGTTTTCTGTCCTGGGTGGGTGGTGGACAGGCTGGTAGGGTTGTTTTCTGTCCTGGGTGGGTGGTGTACAGGCTGGTAGGGTTGTTTTCTGTCCTGGGTGTGTGGTTTACAGGCTGGTAGGGTTGTTTTCTCTCCTGGGTGGGTGGTGTACAGGCTTAGGGTTGTTTTCTCTCCTGGGTGGGTGGTGTACAGGCTGGTAGGGTTGTTTTCTGTCCTGGGTGGGTGGTGAACAGGCTTAGGGTTGTTTTCTGTCCTGGGTGGGTGGTGTACAGGCTGGTAGGGTTGTTTTCTGTCCTGGGTGGGTGGTGTACAGGCTTAGGGTTGTTTTCTGTCCTGGGTGGGTGGTGTACAGGCTGGTAGGGTTGTTATCTGTCCTGGGTGGGTGGTGTACAGGCTTAGGGTTGTGTTCTGTCCTGGGTGGGTGGTGTAAAGGCTGGTAGAGTTGTTTTCTGTCCTGGGTGTGTGGTGTACAGGCTGGTAGGGTTGTTTTCTGTCCTGGGTGTGTGGTGTACAGGCTGGTAGGGTTGTTTTTTGTCCTGGATGGGTGGTGTACAGGCTTAGGGTTGTTTTTTGTCCTGGGTGGGTGGTATACAGGCTTAGGGTTGTTTTCTGTCCTGGGTGGGTGGTGTACAGGCTGGTAGGGTTGTTATCTGTCCTGGGTGGGTGGTGTACAGGCTTAGGGTTGTTTTCTGTCCTGGGTGGGTGGTGTACAGGCTGGTAGGGTTGTTATCTGTCCTGGGTGGATGGTGTACAGGCTTAGGGTTGTTTTCTGTCCTGGGTGGGTGGTGGACAGGCTGGTAGGGTTGTTTTCTGTCCTGGGTGGGTGGTATACAGGCTTAGGGTTGTTTTCTGTCCTGGGTGGGTGGTGGACAGGCTGGTAGGGTTGTTTTCTGTCCTGGGTGGGTGGTGTACAGGCTTAGGATTATTTTCTGTCCTGGGTGGGTGGTGTACAGGCTGGTAGGGTTGTTTTTGTCCTGGGTGGGTGGTGTACAGGCTTAGGGTTGTTTTCTGTCCTGGGTGGGTGGTGTACAGGCTGGTAGGGTTGTTTTCTGTCCTGTGTGGGTGGTATACAGGCTGGTAGGTTGTTTTCTGTCCTGGGTGGGTGGTGTACAGGCTGGTAGGTTGTTTTCTGTCCTGGGTGTGTGGTGTACAGGCTTAGGGTTGTTTTCTGTCCTGGGTGGGTGGTGGACAGGCTGGTAGGGTTGTTTTCTGTCCTGGGTGGGTGGTGTACAGGCTTAGGGTTGTTTTCTGTCCTGGGTGGGTGGTGGACAGGCTGGTAGGGTTGTTTTCTGTCCTGGGTGGGTGGTGTACAGGCTTAGGATTATTTTCTGTCCTGGGTGGGTGGTGTACAGGCTGGTAGGGTTGTTTTTGTCCTGGGTGGGTGGTGTACAGGCTTAGGGTTGTTTTCTGTCCTGGGTGGGTGGTGTACAGGCTGGTAGGGTTGTTTTCTGTCCTGTGTGGGTGGTGTACTGGCTTAGGGTTGTTTTCTGTCCTGGGTGTGTGGTGTACAGACTTAGGGTTGTTTTCTGTCCTGGGTGGGTAGTGTACAGGCTGGTAGGGTTGTTGTCTGTCCTGGTTGGATGGTGTACAGGCTGGTAGGGTTGTTTTCTGTCCTGGGTGGATTGTGTACAGGCTTAGGGTTGGGGATGACTCTGGACCTATACATTGGAGGGACTAGGTGTAGCGTAGCCAACAGGCGAACGGACTGCCTAGTATACTACCTGTTGGAGCAGACAAAAATGAAAATGTGGAAGACTAGGAAACCTAAGATACAGGGAGCGGGGTGTGGTCTCGCCTGACATTGGAGCATGTACAGTGCATTCGGAAAGTATTCAGACCCCTTGACTATTTCTACATTTTGTTACGTTACATTCTTATTCTAAAATTCTCATCAATCTACGCATAATGAATGGAGTCCACCTGTGGTAAATTCAAGTGATTAGACATGATTTGAAAAGGCACACACCTGTCTATATAACGACCCACAGTTGACAGTGCATGTCAGAGCAAAAACCAAGCCATGAGGTCGACAAAATTGTCCATAGAGCTCCAAGACAGGATTGTGTCGAGGCACAGATCTGGGGAAGGTACCAAAACATTTCTGCAGCATTGCAGGTCCCCAAGAACACAGTGGCCTCCATCATTCTTAAATGGAAGAAGTTTGAAACCACCAAGACTCTTCCTAGAGTTGGCCGCCCAGCCAAACTGAGCAATCGGGGGAGAAGGGCATTGGTCAGGGAGTTGATGGTCATTCTGATAGAGCTCCAGAGTTCCTCTGTGGAAATGGGAGAAACTTCCCGACGGACAACCATCTCTGCAGCACTCCACCAATAAGACCTTTATGGTAGAGTAGCGAGATGGAAGCCACTCCTCGGTAAAAGGCACATGACAGCCCACTTGGAGTTTGCCAAAATGCACCTAAAGGACTCTCAGGTCTCTGGTCTGATGAAACCAAGATTGAACTCTTTGTTCTGAATGCCAAGTGTCACTTTTGGAGGAAACCTGGCACCATCACTACGGGGATGCATGATGGTGGCAGCATCATTCTGTAGGAATGAGGGAAAGATGAATTGAGCAAAATAAAGAGATCAGGACTGGGGCAAAGGTTCACCTTCCAACAGTTAAACGACCCTAAGAACACAGCCAAGACAACGCAGGAGTGGCTTCGGGACAAGTCTCTGAATGTCCTTGAGTGTCCCAGCCAGAGCCTGGACTTGAACCCGATCAAACATCTCTGGAGAGACCTGAAAATAGCTGTGCAGCGACGCTCCCCATCCAACCTGACAGAGCTTGAGAGGATCTGCAGAGAAGAATGGGAGAAACTCCCCAAATACAGGTGTGCCAAGCTTGTAGTGCCATACCCACGGAGACTCGAGGCTGGAATTGCTGCCAAAAGTGCTTCAACAAAGCACTGAGTAAAGGGTGTGAATACTTATGTAAATATGATATTTCTGTTTTTTATTTTTTAATAAATTAGCAAACATTTCTATAAACCTATTTTTTCTTTGTCATTATGGGGTATTGTCTGTAGATTGTGGAGGGGGAAAACGATTTAATCCATTTTAGAATAAAGCTGTAAGGTAACAAATTCTTTAAAAAGTCAAGGGGTCTGAAAACTTTCTGAACGTGGGGGGGCTGGTGATCTGTCTGGGTGAGTTTTGTTGGGGTGTGGCGTGTGAGGGTGGCTTGTTTCAAATTTTCTAGCTCTGCTAAAATGAAATAAAGTTTGTGCTTTTAAATGGTGTAACTATTTGGCCAATAAAGGTGTTTTGCAAATAAAAAGAGTCCCTCTCTTGCCCTCTCTGTCTCTCTCTCTCTCTGTGCAGCTGTGGTCCATTAATTGGGGTTATTTATACTCCTTTGTTTCTCTATGTACCCATGTTGCCATGTGTTACCATACACACACAGTACACATGGATTCATTATCTGTGCAAAGGTCTGGATGGAGGGAGGGATTGAGGAAGGGAGGGAAGGAGGGAGGGAGAGATTTGACGCCTCCTCTCTATTAAGTCTGTGCAGCAAATTGCAGTATTCTAAATCACACCCCCTCACAGAGCCATACCACACACGCATACACTCCATAAAGATGTAGACATGTGATGTGTAAAGAGCACTCGCTCTGGTCTCAATGGTGCTGTATCTACAGAGATGAATCAGCTGGTCTGATGCTGTTTGTGTGTCTCCGTGTGTCTGTATACACAAGGCCTGCAGATTCATTTAATATTGATGACCAGGCAACTACACACACACTATTATCAGTCTCTAACATGATTCCTTTGAGGAGATAGAAAGAGTCCAGATGTCTAAACATTATTATTGAATGTTCCCACAATATAACATGCGTACATAGTACAGGGTCTTCTCCCTACAGGCTCTTCTATTAATTGTTTTTGGCGCATTGGTCTCTGTGGGTAATCCACATAATTCATAATCAGAGATTTAGATTTTTTTTGCATTCCAAATGGTTCCTTTATTCCCTATTTAGTGCACCACTTTTGACCAGAGCCTTATATAAGGAATATGGTACCATCTGGGATGCACCACAGCATATTTTTGCATTATCTCCCAACAGAGTGTGGGTTCTAATTTGGGTGACACAGCAGAACATTTGAAAATGACTTGGTGTATATGTGTGTGTATGTATGTACTGTATTCTGTGGCTCAGAGCAAAGGGGTGATTTACTCACCCTGTCTTTACTGTTAAAATGAGACAGGATTCTACAGTATTTTTACAGTAGGAGTGTTAACTAATTTGCTGGACTATGTATTTGTGTGTGTGCGTGCATGTGTGTGTTCTCTATGATTTGCAGCTTAATTCATTCTCTATGTTAATCCCCTGCAGTTGTAACAGCTCTGCTCAGCACACTGCCTGCTAGCTGTAACCCTAAACAACCATCATAAACTGCTCTTCTGAGTTTGGGGGACAACATTTTGGCTACTGACTGTTGCTTCTTTTTTTCTTGGCACAGGACTGACTCTAGCCTTTTTGGGGTGCCAAGATTTCTGCCCTGTCTTGGTACCCTGTTTGGCCAGTGTGTCAGTAGGGGTTGTAGATTGGTGGAGTTAGTTACCATGAAATAACGTAAGAAGCAGACTACAAGTGGCTGTCCCAAATGGCACCCTATATAGTGCACTAAATAGGGAACTAAATAAACTGCCAAATGACGCCGACATTTTTGGGACGTCTTTTTTTGGTCCTGTCTGGACAGGACGTCTTTTTTTGGTCCTGTCTGGACAGGGCGTCTTTTTTTGTTCTCTTTCTTTGGTGCAGTCCGGATCAAATCTAAACCAAACATATATATGTGTTTCACAAGTTTGGACACCACAGTACAGTACAATAGAGTACAGCAAATAAAAGTAGAGTATTGTACAATACAGTAGAGCACGGTAGCATATAGTAAAGTAAATTATAGTGTACTGTATTGTACCCTACTTTACACTAATCTAGTAAACTAAACTATAATGTACTCTACTGAATTAAACTCTACTGTACTCGACTGCTCTGTACTGTATTATACGCTACTCTACTGAATACAACTTGACTGTCCTGTAACGTACTGTACTGTACCATACTGTCCTCTACTGTACTCTACTATACTAAACTGTGCCGTAATGTGATGTTAAAACTGGTGAAACATAGGCTAGACGTCTGTGATTTGTTCAGATTTGGATCAGTTCCTCATCGACCATATTTGTACTTGTTTGGGGGCGAAGCTCATTAGGGTTAATACCGAGCATGTTTTGCAAGTGCTTGTTTTTTACATTTACATTTTGGTCGTTCAGCAGATGCTCTTATCCAGAGCGACTTACAGTCAGTGCATTCAACTAAGTTAGATCAACAACAGCCTATTACAGTCATAGCAAGAAAGAAAATGTCTGTAACCATTACATTGGTTCCAATGTAGTTGAAGTGTTCTGTTGGTTTATTCTGTAGGTTGACTACTTTGAAAATCATGTACAGCACTAACACAAATGACTGATGATTGGCTGAAAGAAATGGATAATACCGTAAGAAGATTTTGGGAGCTGTTTTCTTAGACTTCAGTGCAGCGTTTGACATTATCAATCATAGTCTGCTGTTGAAAATGTGTTCTGGCTTTATATCCTCTGCCATATCGTGGATCGAGTGTTACCTGTCTAACAGAACACAGAGGGTGTTCTTTATTGGAAGCCTCTCCAACGTAAACCAGGTAGAGTTTAACATACATCAAGGTAGCTAACTGTCTTGACCTACCACTAGCATTGAGTAAGCCTGTGTGTTTATGTATGCTGGTGTCTCAACATTATATACCACAGCTAGTGAAATCACTGTTACACTTAACACTAAAACTACCAAGACAGCCGTTTTAAATGTTGTAATTTCAATAACTTCATTTCAAGAAGATCCTTGAACCCACCTGTCCCTGACTTTTCCTAAATATGTTTATTTTACACTCTATAAGTACTTTCTGAAGAAATATCCTATAAGACAAAAACTTTCTGAGCATTTCATCCTCAAAGTGCCATGACGGTGACCGTATGCATAAATAAATAGTAAAATAGTAGAATAGCCAGGCCTCGGGGGGGTACCAATAGCCACCAGTCTAATAAATCAATTTAACTAGAAAAGCATGGCCTCATTGGAACCCCCCAATTCATGCCCCTCCCTTCATGCCAATTTCATTTGGTTGTGTTTATGAAGGTGTTACGTAATGTACGAAATGTAAGTATTTGAGAGAAATTAACATTGTCATTAGTCTGTTACATAGGCTATATGTGAAAATGAAGGGAAAAAAACACTAAAGACATAATTTCAAGTAAAATAAATGTTATTAATGGAGTGCCTCTGTTACCACTATGAAACAAAAAGCAAGTGCATTGAAACAGAGTAAAACACGTAGTCAATGAAGAAAATATCAGCAGCCTAAACCTCAGTATATCGGTGCCAAAGCATGCTTGTAAATAGTGAACATCAACACAAATGCAATAATGGCATTAAAATGAATATTAGTGTCGATATGATAGCAGTCAAAAATAGTATCATTTGGTCAGTTATTGGACAAATGATTTGTGGCCTTGCTCGTGCTTACGGTATGGTGTGCTGTATTTTATACCATCTATATTGCCTATGCCCATCGGTCATTGCTCAGCCATATATGTATATATTCTTATTCCATCCCTTGACTTAGATTTGTGTGTATTAGGTAGTTGTTGTGGAATTGTTAGATTACTTGTTAGATATTGCTGCACTGTCGGGAATTAGACTACACTCGCAATGACATCTGCTAACCATGTGTATATGACCAATCAAATTTGATTTGATTTGTGTGTGTCTTTACACAACAGTTGGATCTCATTTAGCTGTTATCCCTTGTCCTAACAGTCATCACAAATCTTCATCACTTTCACTTGATGGCAACACTTCCCACAAACAAGTACCGTGCAGCTGAAACCAGTGTTGTGGGTTCTGTTCCTAGTGCATCTGCCCACCTTGCAGCTTCTATTCCCCGGGAACTGTGTGCAATTTTGCTTGCGCAATGGCTCCCGTGGAATCTTTGCTGCTGCCTTGGCCCTCATATGTCTGTCACGTAGCCTGTGTGCAAGACTCCAAGACACCTCCTCCTCCTCCTTTTTTTTTAATTTTAAGGAACTCAGTCCGGCATTCAACTTACTCTTGAAAGTTGTAATAGTAGAATGCACAAGGTGCCATTTCAAAATTGGGTAGTGCATCATAAGTTTTTCTCTTGTCATGTCAGTCATTGCATACCTCAAGCTATTTATAAATTTTGAAATGTCCAGCTCAACTAGCCCATGTCAGCTAATGTTTTTTAGCCCATAGATTTTGTAGTATTGTTCAAGTCACTCACATTTCACTTGAATACACATTAAACATGGCAAAATGTATAGAATTGCATGAAAATAAGCTTCAACCTGTAAAATGTTCTCTCCGCCAACAAGAGGGTTGTGAACAGTTTGTGTCATGAAATGTGCTTGTACCCATAGAAATATACGTGTTGCGCTAAATAGACATGGTGGAAGAGAGGCCTGACTGAAAAGGTTTGGGAACCCCTGATATAGGGTACACCGTTTTGAGATTATAATTAGAATAGATTAATCGAATATAATGTCCCGTCCTGTTCTTCATTCACAATTGGTGATTACATAATTATGTATCGTTTGCTTCCCCTCACTCATCAACTCACCCATTCTCCCATTTTCTTCCCCATCATACTATACTTGATTTATTTAATCTGTTATATGTGTAACATTCATTTCGGTATAGTTTAGGTTCAGTTTTGAGGTGATTATCAACTGGGCATGTCACATTCAACTATCAGAGAATGAGTGGAGCAGGCAGGGGGAAAACCACACAAAAATGACATGCACTCCTAAAATTGGTTATAACTCCCGTTCTGTATGTGATATTAAGATTCTAACAATGACAGTGTGTCATATAAACTTATTTAGGAAAAGTCGAGGACGAAAGGGACATGACTTTAAAAATGGCAGAGTAAATCAAGTCAAATCACATTTTATTGGTCGCATACATATACAGTGCCTTGCGAAAGTATTCGGCCCCCTTGAACTTTGCAACCTTTTGCCACATTTCAGGCTTCAAACATAAAGATATAAAACTGTATTTTTTTTGTGAATAATCAACAACAAGTGGGACACAATCATGAAGTGGAACGACATTTATTGGATATTTCAAACTTTTTTAACAAATCAAAAACGGAAAAATTGGGCGTGCAAAATTATTCAGCCCCCTTAAGTTAATACTTTGTAGAGCCACCTTTTGCTGCGATTACAGCTGTAAGTCGCTTGGGGTATGTCTCTATCAGTTTTGCACATCGAGAGACTGAATTTTTTTCCCATTCCTCCTTGCAAAACAGCTCGAGCTCAGTGAGGTTGGATGGAGAGCATTTGTGAACAGCAGTTTTCAGTTCTTTCCACAGATTCTCGATTGGATTCAGGTCTGGACTTTGACTTGGCCATTCTAACACCTGGATATGTTTATTTTTGAACCATTCCATTGTAGATTTTGCTTTATGTTTTGGATCATTGTCTTGTTGGAAGACAAATCTCCGTCCCAGTCTCAGGTCTTTTGCAGACTCCATCAGGTTTTCTTCCAGAATGGTCCTGTATTTGGCTCCATCCATCTTCCCATCAATTTTAACCATCTTCCCTGTCCCTGCTGAAGAAAAGCAGGCCCAAACCATGATGCTGCCACCACCATGTTTGACAGTGGGGATGGTGTTCAGGGTGATGAGCTGTGATGCTTTTACGCCAAACATAACGTTTTGCATTGTTGCCAAAAAGTTCAATTTTGGTTTCATCTGACCAGAGCACCTTCTTCCACATGTTTGGTGTGTCTCCCAGGTGGCTTGTGGCAAACTTTAAATAACACTTTTTATGGATATCTTTAAGAAATGGCTTTCTTCTTGCCACTCTTCCATAAAGGCCAGATTTGTGCAATATACGACTGATTGTGGTCCTATGGACAGAGTCTCCCACCTCAGCTGTAGATCTCTGCAGTTCATCCAGAGTGATCATGGGCCTCTTGGCTGCATCTCTGATCAGTCTTCTCCTTGTATGAGCTGAAAGTTTAGAGGGACGGCCAGGTCTTGGTAGATTTGCAGTGGTCTGATACTCCTTCCATTTCAATATTATCGCTTGCACAGTGCTCCTTGGGATGTTTAAAGCTTGGGAAATCTTTTTGTATCCAAATCCGGCTTTAAACTTCTTCACAACAGTATCTCGGACCTGCCTGGTGTGTTCCTTGTTCTTCATGATGCTCTCTGCGCTTTTAACGGACCTCTGAGACTATCACAGTGCAGGTGCATTTATATGGAGACTTGATTACACACAGGTGGATTGTATTTATCATCATTAGTCATTTAGGTCAACATTGGATCATTCAGAGATCCTCACTGAACTTCTGGAGAGAGTTTGCTGCACTGAAAGTAAAGGGGCTGAATAATTTTGCACGCCCAATTTTTCAGTTTTTGATTTGTTAAAAAAGTTTGAAATATCCAATAAATGTCATTCCACTTCATGATTGTGTCCCACTTGTTGTTGATTCTTCACAAAAAAATACAGTTTTATATCTTTATGTTTGAAGCCTGAAATGTGGCAAAAGGTTGCAAAGTTCAAGGGGGCCGAATACTTTCGCAAGGCACTGTATTTACAAAATGTTATTGCAGGTGTAGCGAAATGCTTGTAACTGTTACATTTGTTTTGAGTAATTATGTTGCTTTTTGTCTTTCTAGTGTTAATATAGACAATCACAAATAAATTGCTTTATTTAGTTTAGGAAGGTCGTAAAAACATGATAGAAGGCAATTTATTTCAAAAGAACAGAATAGCATGTTTTAAGTTGAATTTATCTGCTTAATAGCCAAGGCTGGCAATTAAATCTGGATTCCTACAAATCAGCTGGGCTAGACAATCTGGACCCTTTCTTCCTAAAATTATCCTCAGCCATTGTTGCAACCCCTATGACTAGTCTGTTCAACCTAGTCTGAGATTGTTAAGTGGTCATCCCCCTCTTCAAAGGGGGAGACACTCTAGACCCTGTTAAACTGTTATACAGTATATCCATACTGCCCTGCCTTTCTAAAGTCTTCGAAAGCCAAGTGAACAAACAGATCACCGACCATTTCAAATCCCACCGTTCCTTCTCCGCTATGCAATCTGGTTTTCGAGCTGGTCACAGGTGCACCTCAGCCACGCTCAAGGTCCTAAACGATATCATAACCGCCATCGATAAAAGAAAGTACTGTGCAGCCGTCTTCATCGACC